>NW_020955934.1:220482-376537 GCF_003031625.1 Empidonax traillii
AATACAGGGAAGCAAGGATTTCAGGGTTAAGCTCTGTTGCATCACACACAGTGACAGCGTTTTTCCTTGCTGTAGTCAGTGAGACACACAGGTCAGTGCTCCCAGGAAGGCAAAGCAGAGCTCACAACACCGGCTACTTTTCCTTTTCTGCCTTATAACGTTGACTGGGTGGATTCCCCTGTTTTCAGAGGACTCAGGACAGCTCTGTCTATATCTGATTCCTCTACTACTTCTGATTAACAGATTTATTGTCATGAATATGGAAAAATACCTTCATTAGGACCAACTGCCCTAAACTGGTAGTAGGCAATTCCCTACATTGTTTCTCCCCTCTGTTTTACTGCCTTTATTTGGGAACTGATTAGTTCCAGATGCTGGAATGACCTCTGCAGGTAAATTATTCCCTTGTCCAAATTCCAATCCTCACTAATAAAAGCGGACTGTCAAAATCTAGCCTAGATTTCTACTTGTCCAGATCCAGGCCATTACCTTCTGTTAGCTATTCCTCAACTCTGTCCAGCTATCTATCACTGAAGGAAGGAAGGAACCAGGACTCATGACAGTCCCTGTGGCGTTGAGGAGCTACCAGCAGCACCTTCTCTGTTCTCAGCTGTGCCTTCCAGATATTGCACTCTCATTATATCCACAACTGCTGCTCCACAAGGGGCAGGGAGAAAGCAGTGACAGGCACCTACTCCGGAAAGAGAGCCAATTCTCCTCAACACCATTTGTCCAGGGAAGTGGCTAAGACTTCTCTTAGAAGGGGGTGCTGATATCACAGCATAAGTCAACTGCTCAGTAGTACCACAGGAAGAGACAAGTGTGCTACTGCCACAGTACTGCCATGACTGTAGGCAAGGCTTTAATATTTAATAAGCAGTATTCATCATATGTGATTCATCATAAATTAATTATGAATTATATAATACATACGTTCACCTCTCATCCCACCAAGGGGCTGGAAGGGCATGACACAATAAAAAATTGAAGTGCACTGTAAACACTGTAAAATAATCCTCTTAAAATAAAATATTATTTAAAATAAAGCTAAGTAAAACAAAGGAGACCTGCTTGTCCTCTTATCAAAAAGAGAAAAAAAATCCCCAAACCAAGTGAAAAACCATGCTGTGTCATATATGTTTTAAAATAGAGAAAACAACAAGTCAAACATCAGAAGACAAAAGAAATTCCACATCCCAAGGCCTCTGAGCCTCATACAAAATTACAACCGTAAATGTACTAGTTATTAACAGGCTTTCCACAGTTTGCTTCCTTTTTGTTTCTTACACATTTTCAGCAATACAACAGGTAATTCAGTTCTGGATATGGTCTTCAAGAATGAATTCAATGTCTCACATTTGTATCAGACCCATGGAGATGCTGGGCTGCCTCTCTTTAGCACTCAATTCTTTTAAAAATAAGCAAGATCAAATTTAATAGTACTAGATTTCCCATAATCAAAAGAACACATAAATCCTTCTGAGATTTAAGCAAATATTTTAAATGAAGCAACATTAATAAAAGAACACAACATTTCAAAGAACAGTTCCTATTAAAATCTTTAGATACAGTTCCAAAATGTGACATTAAATTACTTGCATTTATCTCTCAGTTACCATAACAATAGGAAATCAAGAGTAGACATTTTCTTACTCACTGAGACAACTCCCAATAAAGATACAGCTTTGAGAATGAACTCATTAAAGTAAAAGTACTGCCTGTGAGAAAAAATAGTTCTTACATTTTAAAAACTAATAAACTCACTGTCTGAGCATGTAATATAGCTGCATTTAGATCAAAAGCAATATTATCAGGAGAAAGAAAGTAACTTTAAAAAAAATTAAACAGACTGACTGACGATTATCAGGTATGGTGTGTGAAAGTCCATCATCTCTGATTAAAGTAACTCATCTCTTCATTAAATGAATCCTTAACTGTCAGCAATTATACCAAGAACAATCTTGTTGAACAAAATTTAATAGCTGAAAGAAAAAGACGCAACCGATAATGAAAAAAAAATAACATTGCTCCCAAACAATCTTCATTCTGCCACAAACCACCATATCATGGCTCCTAATTTCACCATTTTCATTTTCCTGCTGCCTCAAAGTTTGGACACGTAGGGAGTAAGCCTTCACAAATCACCTCATGGTAAAACCTTAGTAATCAGATTGCTACACAAAATTTCACAAACACATCTAAATTTTACAATACTTGCAGGAGAGAAAATCGAGATTTTATGCTGAATCCAGTTTGCATTGGTATTATCCTATAGTTATCAGAGGAGATAGTCCTGTTACTTCAGCAAAAAAAAAAAATCAATCCCAATAAATTACATTAGAATAATGATTCATCCACTGAAAGATATGAATTTAAGCCTAGACTTTTCATATTTAACTTAATAGCTAGATAGTTGTCTCCTTCCAGTCCATGACTAAGATGTGGCACACAATTCACTCATTTGAATGGTATAAAACTGGTCTAAGTATCAGGTTATCCCACAGATGATTAAGCAATTTACCCTTTCCTACTGGCATGTACTTTAGATTCTAAGCTTTTATTTTTAGGCACCCTCACAAAGAAGCACAAGCAAGTAGAGATCTGCATGTTTGTAGGGCCTCTTAATTCTGAAACTTAACAGAATTGCAATGGTTCGTCTTATTATTTTACTGTTCAATCACTTTAGCACAACATACAAATACTGTGTAAATCTTCCACAGTGTCAGATTGTGTCAGTTTACACAACTCTCATTCTGAATTTTCCCCTACCAATGTATAAAAACCTTCCAGTTTACTTTTGAAAACGTTTGTGGTGCGATAAAGAAATGGTATAAATTGATTTACCATATTGACACATATGTCAATGTAATACTCTGCACAGAAATGCTAAAAATCCTACATGCAAAATGGATTGAATTAGACAGCAGAATGGATAGAGCAGATTTGCTTTACTGAGTGTATCATTCAGCACTTCAGTAAAACACCACAGTTTCATACTTATCTGAAACTGCCACACAGCTGGAACTACAGAGCTACTAAAATCATCTGGAGAGCTCAAAATCATTCTGCCAGTAGAGCACAAAATGCCATCTCTGCCTGGTCCCTGGGGATACTTCTAAAGGATCTTCCCCCACAAGGCACATGAGGATGCTGAAATCACTGTCCTCATCACTCGTATGCACAGAGCTTGGTTTGTATTTATGTACCTGCATCTTTCTGGATCAGGACTGATAAAAATTCTGTGACTGTTCATAATGATAATCAGACTAATTAAGTGATTCATATTACAGATAACTTCTCTTGGGCAACCATCAGTTATGTTTACCACCTAACAAAAAACCTGCCAACATCAAGGCTCAAAAATCACCGATAACACCCAGTCACAGATAACACCCCAGTTCTCCCAAGGCCTTCAATTTTCTTCTTTCCCATCTTTACTTTTGCTCCTCTTTAATTATCTCATCTTTTCCTCTTTTCCCCAAGAGAAATTTTTTCTTATTTGTGCCTACATGAATATTCTTCCGCTTCAGATATTTCACATGAGAAAAGAAGTGTTGCTACTGCAGGAAAGGTGGAGGAATATAATTGCAAAAGTATGTTCTTTATTCAAAATAGACTCATTCTACTTTTCTTCACCTCCTAAGTACAGTGCATAAAACTCTTTTGTTAATGTTACATACATTTTTTATGAACTGGACCCTTCATATTGAGAGTTCCAGCTTCTTTTATACTGTATGCATTAGCACAAATATAATCACATTAAGGTCACAAAGGCCCTATCAGTTTTACCTGAATTCATACAACATTTCATACTCACTGTTTGCTGTTAATGCTGGGGAATGCTATGATGATAAAGGTTACTTACCAGAAGATGGACAGTAGAATGCATTATTATTTCATGTTGGGCACCTGATCCCTAGCTCAGAAGGGCAGGAGGCTTCTCTAAATTAAACTTTCCTTTCTTTCCATTCGTGGAAGCTTACTAAATGCCAAAGACCGAGCACATTAAAGAACATCTATTTTGGAACAACTGTTACAGTTTGCCATCTTTATAGCTGTCTAAGGTCTCTTTATAATTTTTTACAGCATTTATCTGTGCATGTGATTTTTGTTCCTAATAGGGAAGAGGGCAAGCTTTCCACCAAAAGCCCAGCTTCTGGACACTCATCCTCCCCATCTGACTCCTGTACCCTTACTCCAAATCAGGTAGAATATGAAGATATCTTATAATGATATACATTGCTGTTTGCCTGGGGAACCTTGAACAGTCTGCTTAATATGTGTTTGGCTGTTGGTATGACAGGTAACGCATGTGGATGACCTCTGGTGCACAGGAATTCGGGTTTCTGGGTGGAAGAAAAGGGTAGCATGCCTGACATGCTTTGCTTTTTACAAGTTACAACGATAGAGTAATTTCAAAGGAGAGGGCACAGGTAGGTGGCCAGCGACAGAAATTCAACTCACAGCTTTGACAAGGGATTGGAAAGAAAAAGCTGTAAGATGGGAAGGAGGTTAACATAGTATCCTATTGGTCCTATGAGAGCCTGTTTAAAAATTCAAATCACCTATTCTGTTGAGAGGAGAATATCCAGTTAAGGAAGAAAGCATTCCATTAAATCAAGTAAAAGCACCTGGCAGCAGCGTCAGCATTCAGCAAAATGCAACCCACAATATATGTAAACTCCTACTGGAGCCTCCTGAGCAGCAGGTGTGGTAAAGCAAAGGTGGTTTAGCTCTATCACTACTGAGTTCACGGTCTGCTTTCATCCCTGAGGTGTCTTAAACAATTTTACACTCTCTGCTGTGGTCTTTCCACAGCCCCTGTGGGGCAGCTCCATCAAGTGTCTCATTACAGGCTGTTCAGCTGTTCAGGCTTTATTGAGGCTCTTGAAAGAGCCATCCCACAGAGCCGTGTCCTGTAGGAGTCCAGTTGAGATCCAGGAGGAAACCTTAACAGTGGCAGCAACTCTGTATGCAGGAGACCACACTCCTAGATCAGACTACATAACAAAAATGGCAAGTCTTCATTATAAACCCATTTAGCTGCATATGTACCTTCAGAAATTCCTAGCTACAAAAATACAACAGCCTTCCAAAGGCAACCTGTGCCATTCGATGTCTGCAGCAGGTTCTCATGGCAGGGCTCAGCAGGGGGAGACATTATTTTAGATGACATTGTTGGCTGAGAGTTGCAGAAACTCATGGTATGTATGCCTCCAGATCTTGTAAATCCCGAACTATTTTCTCTCTCTTCATTATTGCTTGAAATCAATTGTAGTGGCTATTTACAATAAACTTTTGGCAGGAGTTCCCAAACACTTTATCTGTTTTCAAAGAGCATTCAGTCTCCCAACCAGGTCTTGCAAACTATGTCAAGCCTTACCATTACTAAACCGAGTTTAAATCACAGCAAGGGCTTTTGGTTCACACCCCCACCTTTCCATTCCTTCCTTCCTCCATAGACCAAAAGCTAAAAACATTAAAAATAGCTAAAGAACAACTAGCCAACATTATCATTGCATCTGGATTTGAGCAGCTATTTGCCAGTCAATGATAGTAAAACACTCTGCAGCAGCCACTAAGATGGTCTCATGTACACTGAAAATACACTAAAATATATGCAGAGAAAAAAAAATGTGGTTTACAAACATTTGGATACTGTTCCTGTAATATGTTGATCTGGCCTTTATGTGAGTCAAACTCCCACTGGATTATAAACGTGTTGGATTAGTTCTCTAGGAAAGGTTTAATAATAACAGCACAGGTTAAAAAAACTCTACATGTAAAAGGCATATATCCCAGGACAGAGGAAGAGCTTGAAAGATCTCCTGGTTAGCAGAGCCTAGATCTCTTGCTAGAGAGCAAGATCTCTTTGTAACAACATGCTGAGAAGGAAGCAAAAAGAAGCCACACAACTTAGCTTTGCTGAAATAGCAAGTGGCAGGCAACTGAGACACATCCTAACAGGATTAAATTATATAGAATACACAAACTGTTTCTAATCCATGCCAGTGCTTGTCTTCACATACATATATAGCCTCTCTCTACATAGATACATATTTTTAAACAAATCAGTTTCTACATCACCTTCATTTTCATATTATATTGTTCTCTTCATTTTTTCAGCATTACAGTAATTGAAAAATAACTACTGGTAAAAGATGCTATTAATTTAAGTGAATTCATAGTGTGTTATGTCAGTAATAGACCTGGGTAACGCTATTCTCTTATCCTTTTTACAAAGCATTATTTTATTGTCCTCTCATTTATAAGATTTTACTTCCACTTAGAGTCGAGTGAGGGCTTTGCAGAATTCTATTATATTGTTGTCCTGTCATTATTCTAACTCCATTACACACTAACACAAAACCAGCATCAGCTTCCATTTGTCATATTATTTACTTTGAGGATAATGTCAGATCTCAGACTACACGTACGTGCCTACTAAACATAATTTGGAGTTGGGCAAAAAGTAATCACTGATTCCTTCTAAAAGAGCTTTTAAAGAAAATGTGGTTTTTTTTTTTTTTTAAACTATTCTCTAAGAGCTCTGGCATCTGACTTTGACCCCTGCAACCCTTTAGAAGAACCCAGCTGTATGTACAGAAATAAGACAATGTTTAAAAGTACATCTAGACAAAGAGATTTGAACTTCTTTGTCCGTGCTCCCAGCTGAGCTGACAGAAGGCAGTCCTGGTGTGGAAGCCACACAGCTCTGCTCACATGGTGCTCTACAGACACACCCTGTGTGCCTCTAACCCAGCTGTGCTGCTAGTCTGTACAGAGAAGCTGTCTTATGTCTGACCACAATGGAGCATAGAGAACCCTGGATTCACCTTTCCTACAAATCAGATCCTTTGGTAGCCAAAATGTGGTTTAGCACACCTGATGTGCTTTATGGAATTGGAATGCTGTTGCCTTCCTAATACCTTCTTTTAGTGCTCTCAGCCTTGAGGATATGCAAAGGCAGCCATGCCTGGTTTGAAATAGCCAAAACTTCCAGTGTCTGTTCCTTATGGCTGCCATAAATTAAAGAAAGATTAGGTGTTCAGCTGGTAAATAGAAGATTTTGGCTGAGTGCCCAGCTGCTCCTCAAGACCTTCACCACTTTTCATCTCACTGACAGTGCTGTCGGGTTGTCGGAGCATAGAGGAGTCCGGGACCAAAGGAGCACGTCAGTTAAGGTGGTTGCATCAGCAGGTGTGGCCAGCATGCCACTTCCTCCAGTCACAGAACCACAGGATGCAACAGTTTTTAATTCAGTCACTGTGAAGAACACAGCTTGTATGTGCAACTGTGCTTTGGACATGTCTTATTGTAACAGCATTAAGGTTTTACTTAATGCTGTTCTAATGACTTTCCTCCAAAGAGCATTTGTGGATACCACAATTCCCTAAATGGTAACAATGGATAAACATCAGCTTGAGAAGTGCAGGTCTATATTATTTACGAAACTGCAATTCCACTGTAAATAACGCAGCTGTTTAAATAATATGTATCCATATAATTGAGTCTTCTGTATACAAATAAATAAGGCTTTATTGCAATGTCAGAAGTTAACAAACCAGTCAATAAAATCAATAACTCACTTTTTCCTGCTTATATATCTAACTTTTCTCCACCTTTCCTATGTTGTCTGTTTGTTCTGGTTACATATTAACACTCCGAAGGATATATAGCTCCTATGATATTGTTCAGTAAATAGTGATCGGAAGAGAAGTCTGAGGAAACACCACCTCAGTGATTTAATACTCTGCCTATTTATTGTGTACTTTAACGTGTACCTACCTGTCTGGTATAAACCAGGGAGAGAGAAAATGTCTTGATCTATACATCATAGTGCTATAGATTTTTAATGTGAATGATTATTTTAAGGTCTAATTAAATTAGGTTCATATCGATATATTTAGCTAAAAGTTCTCCAGAGCTGGATTGCACTGTCATATAACCATTGTCAAAACAGCACTGCCAGATTACAATACTGAGCTGCTTATGCCTCTCTGGTTAAGGTTGTGTCAGCATTTCCATTATGCTTCACATTTTTCAAATATTTATAACTTGGCTGTAAAACTTGCTTTGGCCTGAAACTTGGTGAACCAGAAGAAAGATTCTACAAATCTTTACTCAAGAAAATTGGCCATTCTATTTCAGCTGCCATTCTCTGGGTTCTGCCAGGTTACAATTCAAGGTCAAAGTTGGTGAGCCTGGTTGCTTTATTTTCTTCACGAATAGAGGATCAGGTCCCTTTAAAAACACTCTTGGAAGAAAAAGATGTATGGAAGGACTCAAAAATAAGGCTTGATTTTTTTGATGTGATTAGGTCCCTAACTCAATAACCTCTTGTTTTCGGTACTTCGAAGAAGAATTAAAATTAACAGCAAAGCTGTTGCAATGTAAAAACTAGCCGTGGGGTATATGCACTAAATTTTGTTCCACTAATTACATTTTCTTGTGGGTTTTCATCTGGGATCTAGCACACCTCCTAAACAGCATAAAATTGGGAGGGCTCCAAATGAGCCATTCTCGTCTATCAGCAGTACAAACATGCTCACAAAAGCTATATTAATATGTACACTCCATACAGGTTCCTTATTCAAAAATATTTTAAAAGATGTCATGCTGGATAAATATAATGGCTCATCTGAGGCCTAGAAATACTTTGGGCACAGTAGAAACAAATTTGGGCAGCATTTTTCAAATTGAGTTAAGTCCTTAATGCACACCCACAGGCTTACTTAGACTTATAGATACAATATCTTTTTCTTTCTTTATCCTCAGCTAGCTGAGAACATGATCTCTTATCAACAAAAATTTTCCTGTTCTGATGCTGCTCTCTTGCTTCGCTGCTGAAATATATCCTAAATCTTTATTTGGCCTCTGGATGAAATTTCTGTGGAGCACTGGTTGGAGGACAAATGCAAGCCCTTTCTGCATGGTTCCAGCAGCCTGTAGATTACCCGTGGAGAAACACAGGAGGTGCAAGTTGTACAACAGCACCCTCTGAGTCCTTTCCTTTTGAAAAATGACCACAGACAGGGTTTGCTCAATACAGCAGAGGGTAGCAACACATTCCTACACTTTGGTAACCTACTCTTGTGAGCAGTCTCACTAAAATAAATTTTAGCATGAAGCACCAGTGATGCTTCTTTATGCTCCTGGGTAAGGCCCCCCCTGCTCATAGACACTTCTCAGGTCTTGGAGAGGTTGCAAGGTTTCACGAGGTTTCATAAGAATTTAAATGTTTTCTTTCATTTGACACAGTTTGGTTTGGTATGGAAAAAACAGGCTCTGGCAGTGCACAGATGCAAATACAATGTTAACACCAAGTGATATCTACTGCAAACAACATGAAAATTCCTTACATGGAAGTTACTTTCTTCCCCATCAGTTTAGTTTCATGTCATATAATAACACTGAGGCACTAAGACACAGGTTTCCTGCCTTATATTAAAATAGGAGGTTTCTTTAAAGCATCTCTGAGTCTTGCAAAGTTTGAAATCTTAAGCACTGGATTATATGACAGTGCATGCATCCTGACCCGAGTTCATCTAGCAGCACATCTGCCAGCTCTTGCTGTTTTTAGGAGGGGTTGATCTTTCTGCATCAGGTTTTCTAGGGATAGCTCCCCAAAATATTAGGTCACTATCATTAAGGCAGAGTCACTGCTGACTTGATCAGTTATTTGAGCGTCCTGTACACTGCACACCTCAGGAGCAGGGCCCATGCTTTGGAGAGTGAAGGCATGGAGGCATTGGCTGCTGCCTACCTACAACATCAGGCAGCATGATGAGTGTGCCTCTGTGCCTGAGCTCCAGCCACTGAAATAATTTCATATCAGAACTTCAGGCTGACCCACTATGGGATGCACAGCTCAGAGAGTAGGGGAAAAAAAAAAAGGTTTAATCACTGCAAAGAAAAGTGACAACATTTATGTCTCCTACTAGGTTTTAACCTTCATTCATTTCTTTTTGAAGCACGGAGTTCTAAAGGGCTGGCTCCTCTTTCCTGCTCAGCTTCTCCTTTTTCTGTGCTGTTTTCCCCCTCTTTTATGGGGATCCTTGGACAAAACCACTGAAGCAGTGACTTCCAGAATATTAAAAATATTGCTTAGGTTTTTAAAGGCAGAGTGGCTCTTGGAAAAACTAAATCTCAAATGCAGTATATAAGGCAGTTTTAAACATACTATTTTTTTCTGAGAATAACCTTGTGTTTGGAATAAAAAATACTTTGCATTAAAGTGGCAAGAGTGGAGGAAATCCCAGTAGATAGTGATAGATCCTGCTACTAACACAAGGGCTTAAAACATATCTGGGAATCCTGAAGGCTGGAGGCCTCTTACACTTCACCCTCTCATGCTGGAACTGAAAGTAGAATTTCCCCATTAGGAGCAGCTCATCTTCCAAGAATACTTTCCTGCTCCACGAAGATAAATATTTTCAAACACAGTATCATATTCACACTCTACTCTTCTACTTAGTAAAGACATAAATACCTAAATATTTCAGAACTATAATATAATGCAATAAGATTCAGCATAATAGCATCCATCAGAAAGGACAACTTATAAGAAAAGCATTGCATTTTCTGTATGAAATGATATATAATGATCATTGCCTGCGAATGGATCAATCTGGCTCCAGTGGAGCAGCTGCATAAGCATTCAAGGCAGCAATAGCTACAAACTCTAGTGAGATACTTTTCCTCCCAATATCATCTCATTTTAACCCCCTAAGCAAGGCTAAAAGTCATTCTGAAAAAAAAAACTCCAAAGGTAGCTTTCTCTCCCTGCCACAGTTCCTGAAGTTCTTGATTTTACCAACAATTCCTAACTGGCTAGCAAATTTCAGTTGTAACATAATTGTTGTCATAGTTCTCCTCTTTTAATATACTTTAAATAATTTCAATGAAACAGAAGAATCAAAACTGAGTTTTTGTATTTGGAGTCCAGATTTCACTGAATTGCACTCCACCAAGAACCAAATCGAGTTTTCCACCACATTTCTACCCTACACTTTGCCAGGTTACTTGATTCCAACTCAATATTTTGATTGAAATAACTCTCCCAGATCTTTAACATGCACCAATCTGGCGTTATTCTCAAGGGGTACTCTTGAAAGTTCCAAAAAGTCATGACAGGAGTGCCATATAGCAAGACATATGTCAGAGCCATGCTTAATCATCTCTTAGTCCTCATGTATCATAGGATTTTTGGTTTCTGAATCCCAGGCTTTTCTGGAGCAGATGTGGAGTCATTTATACAATCAGCCTAAGTATGATAGCTTGGTGTTTATGGATCCCCCAAGTGCACAAACTGGAGGCTAAAACCCTTTTCCTACCTCCTCTAAGATATTCATAGGTTCAGGGTCCATTCATTTTTCTGAACATATTTGATAGCTTGTACTGATGATATAACACAAAACTAAGGGCATTCCTACCGTAGTGCCAATGAACATTAAGGAATTATCACTCGCTTTTAATAAATGACAAGAAGTACTAATGATGCAGTAATAACAGTTGACAGCATTATTAGCATGAATATTTTTCTGCTCCGTTTACCTTGGGGGACAATTTCACAGAGATAACAAAGGCCAAGAGTGAACTGACATCCCAAACTGAGCAGTCAAATGTGACCCACGGTCAGGATTTTTGAAAACGACTCATTTATCTGCCAGGCCTGTACAGTTTTCTCCTTTCCACGTGCTACCACAGAAGCAAACACCTGGGAACACATTAGAGGTGACAGCTCTCATCTTTCCAGCTAACAAGGTCTGTTTTAAACAGCCCAGCTCCACAGCCAATTTTGTGTCACACTCCTATCCTCTACATATTAGACAAGAGCAGTGAACACTGGACAGGGGGATGCACCAAAGCAACCCTTCTGGCAAGGATTTTCCTTGGTCCCCTCCCTCGTCTGGCAGGACTGCAGCAATGCTCTCAGGTGGATGCTGGAGTTTTGTAGATCCTGTGGTCACACAGCGAGCACACTTCAACAGTGCAAAATGCTTGGGCATCACTACCATCCCTTAGGCTCAAAAGCTTCCACAAAACTGCTTTGCATCCTGTTTTTCCCGGGTCCATTTCTTTGGCCTTCCCTACCATTTACAGTCACAACTATTTCAGGCAGTCCCCCTGTGTTACCAGGTAACCCCCTACTGTCACCTGAAAGGTCATCACTCTGTCAAGCTGTAAGGGCCCATTTGCACAGAAGACCCATGACAGTCTGTGTGGGAACACATTGTCTGGCTACCCTTAGAGTCACTGGTTGGAATTATTTTCTGCCCAGTACGCCATGAATAAAAATAATGAAACCTAACCTTTACTAGAACTAATACAACTAGTAACGTGTTAGTTTTTACAGCTGTCAGTCATTTCAGCAGCAATGACGGTGCTCAGTGAAGACTTTCCAGTCATTTGCTTACTACAGTTTAAATTTTTGAAGGACTTTGTATAGCTCTTTCATGTGTGAATAGGCAAATCCTCTGCAATTATTTTCCTCTCATCAAAGTTCTCAGCAAATATTTGGTTGAGTTTTTACTTGGTGGTGGTGGTGGTTTTGTGGTTGTTTTTTTAAAGGCCAAGTCCAGGGGTGGTAGATTTCTTTCCACATTTATATCCAGTTGACCAAATTCAGCTCTCTGACATTCATGCAGTTCAGCTCAATACAGGAGAGTTCCAATGGATCGCTCAAAAATATGAATCCTCTGAAGGTCTGAATGTCCTCCAGCTCTATTGGGAGTTTATAGATCTGGTCCTGACATGAGTTATATTAAGCAGGCATGAATCTTTTAGTGTTCAATTTTAAGCCTGCACATTTCTGCCTAATTTCAGCATAACTAGTCACATTGCCAATATGCACAGGGATTAAGTGACAGCTAAACAAAACCCCTTCTGTGTTCATGCTATTGTGTTTAAACACCATGTCCCCTGCAAAACACATGTGCAACAGCATATATTTCTGCACATAGTCCATGTGTCTGTGAATCTGTTTCAGTATGATGTGCTGGCAATCCCTTTCACTGCACCTGTGTGGTGCCTCAGATGGGGTATCTATTCTTATCAGCAGGATGGGTCCCTGAACTGGTTCACCACATGGGTTCAGTGCACAAGGGCAGAGCAGGGCCAGTGTGGCACGAGGAAGCTTTAACAGCAGTATTGCTAAGATGTTCATGGCTGCTTCTGCAGCATTTGAAATGTGAACATTTCAAATACACACAGTGACTTACACTTTTAGTATATTGCACCAGTTATTTTTATGATACTACCCCTAAAACTCAATCCTAAGATACTGTGCTCTGGCAGGCAGAACTGGAAATTACTTCAAGTAGCAAAACATACTGAAGGCCTTGTTTTCAAATTTTTGGACAGGTGCAACATAATACAGTTGAAAAACCATTGTACAACACCTTTGCATTTTTGTATGTTCACTCCAGAGGTAGGAAAGCTCGACAATGTAGGTATTATACAAAAATTCCTCCTCTCATGGAATATCACTTGCTTCCAAAAAGCAGTGCAGAACCCTGCAGAGGGTTTTCTGCCTTCTTGCACCGAGGAGAGCATGCGTTGCACCAAAAGCAAGCAGAGCTGGTATGTCCAGACACACAAAAGCATGGATTACTCAGGCTGGCAGCACGAAACCTTGAGCTTGGAAATGAACCTGGCAGCAGGCCAGGAGATAAGATTCAGAGTAGCTCTTTGTATTCTAATACACGTGTCTGAATCGATGCTCAAACCAATAGACTCCCTGCAGTGTTCCCGACACTTTTGTTTGTTGACATGTTGCTCAACTCCATGTTGGCCAACACACTCACCCTCCTCAGCAGGAATCCCTACAGATTCCTAGGGATGTTTTCTGTTCTGAATGCTTAACAATTTTTATAGACTTTTCAAGCTTTCCTCTGCTGTTTAAAAATAAATAAATTAATACAAGAGCATCTAGATGATTTAACACATGCCTATCAGGTCAAATTGCAATTCAGATCCTGAATTCGATAGATCTGTTTTACAAATATTTTTACAGTATAAAAATATCAAATAACTTCCACAGCACATTTGACACACCACATCAACTTCATGTCACCTTCTAATATCAAAGACCAGGAGGAACATATGAAAACAGTGCTATTTGCCAAGGTCCCAGAAAATGCTGAGCCACTCCCTCTGGGTCCCATAGGAGGGATATGAGCCCCACTTCTGACTTCAGTATTTCTTTAGACATGCTCCCATCATCTTTGGAATCAGGCAATTTCCTCTTATAATAAATTTATCACGCATTTAAAAGTGCCTTGGTTTCCAGATCTGTACCAGGCACTAGCAGACAATTCAAATGAGACAGAGAAACCACCCCTGCTTACAATCAGCTTAACATGAAGATAATTAATGTACTTCCCCATCTCTGTTAGTCACAGGGAGAATAACTTGGCAGAACAATTCAAGTGACCAGCATTATCAAACTGTGTACAGGTCCCTTTTGGCACCTTGGTATATTTACAATACTGTTCTGGGCCATTCTTTTTGGAAATTTTCTTGTGATTTCTATTGCACTGAGCTGAGCTGGTGGGAATTGGTACCCATGTCCTCTGAAGGCAACAATCCTTTTACCCCTCTGTCTTCTTCCCCAAATCTCCCTCAACTATCTCTTTGTCCTGCTAACAGGAAGATTAATTTATTTTTTGTGAAGATTTCATGTACACCTAATCTTGCAAATCTAGTTTATCACTGAAAACTATTTCAAAAGTCCTCCTGTTGGATAGTAATGACCCAATTCTAACCATGATCATCAGGGAAAAGGGCACAAAAACTTATTTTTCTTTGGCTATTTAAGAAATGTGTAAAATCCTCATAGATCTCTGGCAGTCCTCAAATTAAGGCTCATCCCTTTGTCTTATTCCCAAGAGAAGCCAGACAAAGCTTAAACAGAAAAAAAAATAAGCACACATAGTAGACCCTTTTCCTTTCTTTTATCTTTCACATAGATGTTTCTCCCACTTGTAATCTAAATTTAAAAAAAAACAACAAAACAACACAGCAAAACCTCACCACAAACCAAACCACAAAAAGAAACAATTGTGGAAGTCTAGACGCTCTGCAGTCAGACACAGTGAGATATGGTTCATATCCAACTTACTGTCTGAGGACCAAGATCTAGCAACCTGAAACAATAGAAAAGTTCGTCTCTGTCTTGAATCTAATTGTTTAGACCAGTAAAAAAAAGGAGAAGAAATTAGATGTCCTCCACCTATTTCACTGATGGAGAAACTCAGGTGCAAAGAGCAGATTGACTGTGATCTTGCCCAAGATTAACTTGTCCAAGATGATGCAACAAATCCATGTCAGAATTGGAACCGACCTTTCTTCTGGAGCTGTTTTGTGCCCAAACCTGAGCTCAAATGAAAGCAAAAATCAACCACAAAACAACGATAAATATTATTGGCGGCTGGAAAAGCAGAAAACTAGCTTGTGAGGAGAAAAATTGTACTTTGAGATAAATTCAAGCATTCTTCCTATATAGTTTCTACCTTAAGAATATCGAGCTGTGGAAACCCAAAACATTCCGCACATATTGATGAGAAACTGCAAACGAGATTTTTTTAGGTTTTGCAAAATAGGTGATATTAATAGTGTATCCCAAAAGGGCCAAGTGTAGCTTGTAGTGAGATACAGCAGTCTTTGTAAGTTTTTGAATCCTCCCTGTGTTGCCCCTGTTTTTCCCCTCAGAATAGATGAGATTCCTCTCTTCTTGGGCCACAGAGCATTGGCTGGATTAAAATTCTTTTCCCTTTATCCTCTCTCTCCTATCCAGTGAAGTACATGAAGCACTCTGATGAGTGGACAAGGTCATTCTGTAGTCAACCAAGGTATTTGTCAAGGGACTGAATTTAAATATGCATTATTTGCAACAAAGGAATAAAGTTATGAAAGGTTATTAGAAAATTAAATGCAGCTATAAATTAATTTCTGTAATTACTATTCATTAATATTTAATATATTTATATAAAGGATAAATCTCCTCAATTCCCCAGGCATCCTGCATTTAATAATGTGGAAACAGCTTATCTCCTTCCTGTTGCTGAGACTGGATTTGCAATAACTAGTAATGTTAAATGTATTTTTTTAAATCAATAATAAATAAATACATAAACACTTCCCTCCAGAATGCTCCTGATGTTATTTACAAAATTAAAAAAAAAAAAAAAACCACAACTACAGAATGCCAAGGGACCTCATAACCATTTCATTACTACCTTCCTAATTGTATGTGGTGGAACTGCATAATCAGTTTATTGAAATTGAAATCTTTGGAACTGATTCTCCCTACAGACACTAACAATAAGCATCCTGTGCAATAACAGAGTACTTAATGTAATATAAACATTATATGCACCAAGCTTCAAACATGTCTTGCCTTCACCTGCTGGAATTGGACATTTTTAACACTCTTGTGTTCTGCCTCTGCATTGAATCAAATATCTAATTTACAGACTGAAAAATACAATATTCCCATATTACAATAAATAAAAGAAGAAACCTTCAGAAAACAGACACACACACACAATTGGTATAAGGATAAGCAAGACTACATTTAATAAAGTGGAAATAAAGCAGACCCTTCTAGAAAATCTGAATGATTTTGACGCACAATATGAAAGAAATTGTTTCTGCTTCCCACTGCGTCCCTGTGCCTCTGCAAATAACTAGGCTGATACTACTCAGTCCGAATCCAACTTCTGCTTAGGAAGGAGACTTTACTCTCATGAGTAGGCCCATTCATACAAACAAAAGTATTTTCAGTCAAGTGTATACCAAGATCTCAATATGATTGCTCTCTAAAGAAAAGAGGTTCATATTCTAGTTTGCAGGATTAACATGGCAGCAAGTAACAAAAGGACTAAGAAACATTCACCTGCACATTCTCGAGTCAAAAAAAGAACTCAAAGCCAAGAAAAAGGTTGTACCTTTATCTGCTTTCATTTTCAACAGCAAATTAAAAAAAAAAGCTGAGGTTTTCTTATTATTTTATTGTCACTTATAGTGTTTCAAAGTTTTTTGTCCTCTTTATGGATCAGGAAAAGGTTTTTTCGGGGAAAAACTCTGGTTGATAGGTTTTGATAACATCTTTTTCCAGAGGCTTCTAACAACATATTTAGAAAAGCCTTTACCAAACAGGAGTTTAATACTTCACTTAAAGAGGACTAGCTGGTCCCACTAATATTTCCAACAAATAGTAATAATAATAATAATAAAGTAGAAACAGATGAACATCCTGAAATAAATTCTAATATAAAAAAGAGTGGATTGCTTAAACCTCAGTCTGGCAAAGCACTTGAAACACATAAGCCTCCCAACGACAAGAGCTTGCCAAGGCAAACCGAAAGACTCCCACTGATTTGAAAAGAGGACTGCTAGGCAAGGACCATTTGATTATATGTGAAGTACTGGTTCATAACAAAAAGATTTACCTTCCACCTTTAAAACATTAGCATGCTAAAACAGATTTAGAAAGGAAAAGATAAGGGGAAAACGCAGTCAACCAAATTTAACTACACTTTCTCCTCAGTGGGCCCATCCTCAGCTAAAACATGAACATTGGGAAGCACTGCACATTTGCCCCAGCTCAAAGCCCTCCCAAAACAATCTGAGAAAGAAGCGAACCAAAATGGATGTGACAATCAAAATACCACAAGCAAAACAACAAAATTAATGCAATCTTAATGCAAAGGAACGCAATTTATTTTGCTACTCAATACTGGCTTTCCTGAACGTAGCTCAAACCGTTGGAAGTAGGTTGGATGCTTTTAACAGGTTTTATTTTATTCAATGAATGTTTTATTTATTCAATAACTTTTGGAAATAACTAACTGTGCTACACATGTGTGTATGTATATATATGTATATATATATATATATATATTTACTTCCTTCTCTCCTGTTTGAGTAAAACTGTCCTCAGATCACCTCACACAGATGCAAGCAGGCCTACACAAGTCGAAACACAATTTCCCTCCTTCCTCCCTTAGTATTAGTTTATGCTTCAGCATCATTCTGAATGATAAAGAATTACACCAGAAATATTCCTTTAAAAGTCAGTCCCCTCCACTGTCTCAACTTTAAGCAGAATGTTGCATCTGCAATTTGCAGTAGTTACAGGTACCTAGTAGTAAAGGCAACTTAAAGCACTCAGACTACATTAATAGTTTGTTTTTATACTCCTATTTACATTCCATAAATCATTCACCTGAAAAACATGAAACATTTGCAGGATCAAAGCAGGTTCAAGAAATTAATTGAAGAGGGAGTTGCAGTTATGTTACTTGAATGCTTTTTTTCTACCACCTGAGAAATAAGGAACAGACCTGAGTTTCAACTCTCTCTTCTTTTACTTTGGTGTATCCAGCATTTTCCACCACATCTCTTAACATCTAATGATAAAGTATATTTCGATATGGAATGGGAAAAGATTTTCAGAATTGCACCACAAATCAATTGCATTTTCAATATACATGTTCTGGATGGATGAGATGCAGAGAAAGAGTATTTAGGACCTGGAGGATCACATCTATCACTAACATAAAGAGGTGCAATGCACGGGGGTTAATCTTGCCATGGCATGGAAAGCCTGCAAAAAAAATGAAATTCCTATCAAAGAGCACTGCATTCTCCACTGAATTTTTGTCATTGAAAAATCAGCACGTAGGATTACATGCAGCCTTTGGGAGAGCATCTGTAATGTCTTTCTGCATGTAAGCGATACACCCTGCTAGCGAGCACGGGCTCATCCAGCTTGGAGAAGGGGCCAGGGAGGAGACAGATAGCCCTGGTTCAGGGGCATGATGAATCCTGTATTCAGCGGCAGACTGAAGAAAGTACAGAAACCTGAGCCTGGAAAGGAAGGTCTTTGACCTTTTTGCTATGAAACAAACAGGCAATTAGCCCAGACTGTAAGGTAACTCCTATTGAGGAGTACCAGCTTGGCATGGAGGCAGCCACAGGGGTAAGTCACCCCCAAAGGAGTGTCTGTTCATCTGACGGAAGCAAATCAGATCAGACCCCAATATAAAAAGGCAAAAGAGCTTCTCCTCTTCAGCTCCTCTTGTCCCAGGAGCACGCTGAAGCAGGTAGAAATGCTTTCTGACTTACCACAAATTCAGTAAATGGGACTCCCAAGGGAAGCTTGAACTAGATTGGGTTTGGAGCTTGGCAGCAGAGCTGCTAAATAGAACCAACAGCATGCTTTAAATAAAAGCAGTGGTGTGTTAAAAATCCCTGTGCAAAGCCTATTTACCTGTCCGATTTCTTCATGTTTCTCTTCCACTCCCTCCCCACTTCCCAAATTAAAAAGTAGATTTGAAGACAGAAGGCAAACCTGAGACTCTGCCAGACTCCAAGGACTCATAAAACATGCAAGAGTTCTATGGCTCCTTGTTTGGACTGCAGTATGGTAATTTTCTAACAGGGCTTCATGGTTCTAACACAACCCCGCTTCTAACACAACCAGGGCCTCTTGCTAGCACAGAACGGGGTCTTCAGGGATGGCTTTGTGCTTAAAAACAGTAACTAGCGGTGAAAGCAGGTTCTTATTATTCATAAGACCATAAGAAGATTTTAAGTGAGACTATTCAAGCAAACAGGTCCCTCCCATTACTCCCATGCTAGAATTAGTTTCAAGTAAGGCCAGTGGCAGAACCTCCAACAAGATGCCACTAGGAATCATATCCAAGCCCACATCTCATACACTCAAAAGAATACTTGATTTGAGAAGCACTTTCTTGACACTAATTTAGTCCAGAGATGACAAGGAAAACTATTGCTTTTTTAGAGTTGTAAAGCAAAGCTGGTTCATAAAGACACTTTCCTCCAGAAGACAGTAATCTAAATTTCTTTCAGTATGGTTCACTCTGTATTTCATTTGCACAGTCTTAGTCCTCCTTTCTATCCTTCTTAGTCAGCATGCCAAATTCTTAGAGAGAGTGGCAGCACAAGAGAGGAAAGGCACTAAAACTTCATACCATTGATACCACCATCTATTGATAATGGTACAGGCAAGTATGAATTATCTCTCTGGTTGCAATAACAGGCAAGGAAAGCGAGAAAAGGAAGTCAGGAGTGCTTTGTCCATCTTTTGAATCGGGATTTCTTGACTACCAGCCTCTATGTTCCAATCACTAATCCCTGCATCCAATAGCTAAGGAAGCTCCATGCATGTAGCACTAATCTTATCTTGATGCTGGAAGAAAAAACAGATCAATACAGTATTCATAAGCTGATGTATGACTAAAGTATCGACGCAATTTTTCTCATGTGTATCAGTGCCTTGCTGTATCTATTTTGCTTGCTTTTCTTTGTATGCAAAACGCATGCTCTGTTTCTCGCTGTTGTGTACTCTGCTCTCCTAATTTCTGTAAGAATAAATAAAATGAAGAAAAGGCTTTCACAAAACTTCTGCCCACCTGTATCAGGATTGCTTCAGCATTATAGGGTTCAGTCCCACCAGACACCGAGTAATACTGTAGCTGATGAAAATTAGGAACGTTTTGGCACATCTTGGAAATAATTAGTAGAAAGAGTGCCCAAAATTCTTTACCTTTCATTTCCACTATCTAATTTAATATTCTCAGCATCCTTAAGCTTTCCTTATTTTCCAAAAATTCTGTAACTTTTGGGGATAGTTCCATCCTTTTATCCTGTATTTATACTGCACCTAGTGCCATGAAATCCCTTGAACAAAGAGGGGGATTACGAAGGGATCATACAATAGTCAACTTTCCTGAATTTATACTCTATAAACTAATACAAAATAAATTTCTAAATTTTTTTTTTCAGACAGAAAATTTTTGGTTATTTAATTTTCCCTGCTTGGCAACAGAGACTACTGTAAAGCCTGTCTCAACATGGGAATAATTTGACCTCTAGACCCAGGTAGAAAACGTCTGATTCTATGCTATTTTATCTTTATTGGAAAAGGCCAAAGTAGCTACAACCACTTAACTAAATTTTTCCAAAACCACATCTTCAGAAGAGGAAGGGTACACTCAATTTATAGCAGTACACTCATTTCTAACATCCAGAACACAACTTCAGAACACAACCAGAACCACAGGGGGAAAGAGAACCACACACTCTCCCCTTGACTGAGGCTGGGAGTTACTAAGATCTAATTTAGGACACAAAACCGAGTCTCTCCCAGGATAATGCCCCATGACACCAGACCCTCATTTTCTCTAAGATGCATGTTCCTCTCCATCTTCTTTTGGGGTAGTAGCTCCATATCTTTTCCACAATGCAATCCTTCTTGTTTTGTTTTTTTTTAGAAAATACTGCAATACAAACAATACAGGACTATGAAATCTAGGTGGGCGCTTTATCCATACGATATTGCAAGGCATGACATGCATCTGTCATTCAGACTTTGCCCTGTCACACACAAATATTTCATTAAAGCGTCTCACATGGATTTTTTTTAACCTTTAATCCCCTGATTAGCTGGCTGATTCAATGTGTACTTATTTGATTCCAGTCCCTCTGCTACAGCAACATGTTCTCTTTTGTCAATCTCCAAAAACATGAAACTACTATCAAATTAACTCAGCTTATAGAAATAGAGTATCTTGATTTAATGGTAGGCTTCAGGTGAAAGTCTTTCACCACACTCTTACATAAAAAATTACATAAAGTTACCTAAAAAGGGAAAGTCTTGGCTTCCCAAAGCAACACTTTTTCTAAAAGTCTCCACTGAAAGCACTTCAGTGTCGTTAGAATTTTATGTAGCAAAAAAATATTTTAAGTGGCCTTCCTACTTTTTCCAGAAGATTTTATGGATCCCTCTAAGCCTTGTTCAATTCAGCTTGATCCAAATGCACCTGAGAACCAAAAAACAAAAACTGCAGCAAAAAAAAAATGCTGAGTGGCTACCAGCTCTGATTCTACAGGCATGTTTGCATGTGCTTTCTTTTATCCTGGAACTGATACAGTGAATGGAGACACTGCACAGTGGCAAGCGAACAGCAAGCCCCATTAGGCATTGCTCACACCTCACATGATCCAAAGGGTGGGGGAGTTCTGTTCCCAACAGTGAAATTACTCACATCAGTAAGGTTATGGACACGCAGAAATATTTCTGAAACAAAGGAGCCATGGAATTCACTGCACAAAAAGTGTAGCACACAGATAATTAAAAGTTCAGCGGTCCAGTTGGACCATCCATATTTTACCATGTCAATAGACTTAAAGACCCACTGGAGGAAGAACAAGTGAGAAATATAGCTGAGGCCATTAAGCACAAAATTTCTAAAATAGTCTTGGCAGATCATCATGGCTTAATCTTACACAGTCTGTCATGCCAAGTTTCTCAGACTTTCACTTGAAGGATTAAGTCTTTCTCCAGAGACATGTCAGGCCGGGCTCCCATGAATTCCAATTGCAATGCTAGGGACTGCATGGGACTTGGGATAATTTATTATGAAGCTGGCTTCACAGGCCTTTGATAATTTATTACAGATCTCTCAAACCTGCTTAAAGAGCTGTCCTTGATCAGCCAATTGTCTAAGTTAAGGGAAAAAAATTCAATCCTAGGATGCATAAGTAAGCTGTAATAAGAACTAAACACTTCATGGACACAAAGGGATGCAGACAGCACAGAAACCTCACTCAGCTGGCTGCACTGTTTAAAATGTCTCCAGTGACCACAATACATCACTGCAAGTCTATCAAGGATATTTAGTTTTGATGCTCCATTAAAGTGTTACACAGAAATGAAAGAGATTAAATAACATTTATATGAAGGTTACATGTAGTTATTTAACTAGCTCCTCATTTAAAATTAAGTACCATATTCTAGCAAATAGGAATACATTCAGGGTATATTTTGCCATTGTTCCTGCATCCTATGAAACCTAAAAAAAGGTAATGACACAAATTTTGAGCAGTTGTTAGGCAGAATTGCTATTTGCTGATGATTAAAAATTTCAAAGGAAAGCACTGCTAATATAGACTTGCACTTCTAAGGATTAGATCTGGGGATTTTGACAAAAATCTCTGGTCCTTTAGAATTATGAAGCTAAAAGGCAACCAAAATCCTTAAACTTTATCTTCTAAACAGCAAAGGAGTGTCAAGTAAACATAAAGAGTTTTTTAATTTTCTTTTATCCACTTCATTTGCAATGAGTGATGAAATAAGATAAGGATTTCTTATTTTTCTTTCTAGTAATGCAGTATGAAAATTATACTGAGATAAATCCATGTAGTCTACTCATCTTTAATTGGCTTTAATTTCTTTTGGTGAGAAAATGTCACTGGAGGTAAGGCTTATAAAAATGCTTCAAATTCCCCACTGTAAGTGAATGCAGTGTCTCTAAAATAGCAGGCACTATTCAGATGTGGGTCCAGTTCATTTCACATAATTTATTCTTGTATCAACAGATTTGAAGGTTTTATAAGCACCCAAACCAACCAAGCCCAATTGCTGCAGAACTTTCCCAAATGTTACTCAAACCACTGCATAGAAAGATGAGAGAAAAAAAGCCTCTCTTTATATTGCCATCAGACACAGTACGATGCTTGGCATTTACACACTCCTTACATCCTCCTTCCTTCAGGGCATTTCATGAAACCATCACCAAGCTGTAGGTCTTAGATTGCTTTAGGAAAAGAGAAGGGGTACACCTGACAGAGGAGGATGAAGACAGCGTTTGCATGAAGGAAGGCCACATCACATTGCTGCCTTCTTGGTGGTGTGATCTTTCCTGAAAGAGTTCGAAGACCTGGCTACAGCTACTTTTTTGAAGATGCAGGAGCTGTGTCCTGTTCTATTCCCAAGATGTACAGGTTACCACTTCTGTAGTGCAAGTATGTCTCCTTCCTGACATCTCATCAGTCAGTATGATTCTTTAACCCCTGGAATGAGCTCATAGTGTTCATACTGAGACTTCAAATGTATGAGTCTACTGGGAATTGTCATGATGGAAAACTAGCTTTCAACTTCAGCACAGGGTAATATTTTCCAAGCATTTCACATTTCCAGTTCGGATGTGTATACCATGGATGCACTGGTGTTTCACAACAAGGATGCAGAGAAGGTTGGTAAGCACCACCACCTTGTTCCACAGAGCTTCAGACTGCGAGAACGCAATTACTGTGCGCAGGTATCTTTGGTCCTTTCCTGCTGGGGGAACGTCTTTCTGCCAATAATCTTGGAAAAACTCATATTGCACTCAGAAGCTATCTGTCTGCTTCTATAATGTTGCAAGAAGTGCAAGTAAGCAGCATAACTTTTTTCTGACTCTCTCCCCACTGTGACTATGTTACTAGGTACATTAAAGTTTTTTCTCCCTCCCTCACTCCCTACATCTTTGCAAGGCTTGTGAATTAAAGGAAGGAGCCGTGGAGGTGTGAAAACTCGCCCCAGAGTCCCCAGGCTGCGTACAGCACAGCAAATCTTGCCATCACGGCTGCCACAGGCAACAACAATCCAGCAGCAACGTCTACGCTGAACTTGATTGGAAAGCTTTTATTATAAAGCAGTAACATCAGAAAAAAGCGAACAAGAGCCCTGCAAACACAGCTTTCTCTCCCCCAAAATTGAGGTGTGAGGCAGACTTGTGCTGCTGATCACCCTGGGGTGCTCAGGCTGCCCAGGAACACCACCTGTCATGAGGGCACACGCAGGAGCACAGCCTGCCAGCACCGTCACTGGCAATGCACGGGCTCAGCAGCCAGCAGGTAAACGAAGCAGCAACACCCACTATCAAAGCGTCAAGTATCTATAACCTCTAACACAACACAAAGATTGCAGCAAACAGAATAGATGTCTAAGAGGCAAAGAGCTGCAGGAGAGGAGGAGAGGAGTGATTGTGAGAGTGGAGCAGGTGAGAACGCCTTTCCTGACGCTGCGAATGGTGCAGAAATGCAGGGCTGACACGTTGTGACTACGAGTTACCACTCAGAGGTGCTTTTTACAAACCCAGGCTCCTTCCTCTTGTGGTACTTTAGAAAACATTATCAGGTTTGCAATCAGCCTAAAAGCAAACCATGACCCTTAGGTCAGATCAGAGAACTTGGCAGCATTAAAAACAAGTTTCCCCTGCAAATACTCCGGAGCAATTTGCTCAGATCTTTCAGGCTCTCATTAGGAACTTGTTTCCAATGTGTATGGCAATTATTCCAGCCAGCTGAAGATTTCATAATGCAAAATCTTTTGGATTCTGACACACCAAGAAAAGGCCAACAGCTAAACTACAGATGCAAAGCTGGAGCTCAATAAAACTGATTCCTGAAACGCAACTCTTTTCAAGTGATACTAGCAGAGAACCTCTTAATTGCTGTCTTTATTGGTATTTTTACCCTCTGAACCTGAAAACAGGTTATATCCTGCACAAGCCAGATATGCTTTTCACCAGAAGGTTTGAGCCTAATTCTGCCCTCCTGATATATTCCCTGTTTCAAAAGCAGCGATGTTCTGTATTCCACCATTTGTGTCTGCCTGCTCACAAAACTGCCTGCAGTTGATCCAGATGACCGTGTCCCTGACATGGGAAAGGTTCCCGCTTCTTGGATTAATTTTGTGAACATTTCCCTGTGTATGCACTGGGAAAAGAGAACCAGTGGCCTGATCCAAGAGAGAATTTGCACAGTGGGCGGAGTTGTGTGTGTGTATGTGTGAGGTTTCTGACAATGAAGAGGTTAAAGTTCTGCAAGTGTTTTCCAGAGTGAGGAGTATTGTCAGCAAAAATAGAAAAAAAAAACGTTAGAAGCAGATGGAGCGAATAATTTTCCAACCTTTGCTATGTAAACGCAGAGTCTAAAGGCTTCAGGCGACTTTTACCCTGGACTCTGTTTTTGTCAGATCAATGACAAGTCACGTTAACAGCGGTGTTTAATTCTATCAATATGTGACCAATTGTGTTAGATTGTTTGGCCATTGATTTCACTTAGTGCTACAGTTGAGCCCTGAAAGGAACTGCTTTCCCCTGCATTACCACACACAGTGACAAATGCCCAGCACTGACTTTCAGTCTGACATGCACAGAAGCTCTGACCACTTAAATGCTGGGGAAATACAGCAGGATAGTCATAAGAGTGCTATTCTTTATTTATTTTCTGAATTGCCATGCCATGCCATGCAATTCTATTTAGGTTTGAAAGAGGTTGCTTGCAGAAACAGCTGAGTAGACAACAGCACAGACGACAATTTGTCCACATGAAAATGATAAGGCAGACCTGAGAAGCTGCATGGTGAAGGAAACCATAACTGAAAAGGCTAATTGCTTTCATATTTACTATGAGTGGGCCACACCCTGAAGCACCTGCCTCAGTTTCTAGAGGCATTTGCTATGGCAAATGGTAAGCACATCGTGCATGAGTTTTGAACAGCAGTGATCTAATGACAGTATCACATTTCCAAGGAAACTCCTCTGCACCAAATCTCTAGTAGGGATTTATACAGGGTACATACATCTGCCACAATACGTACAGCAATCAGCCCGGGGCTTAAAGAAGAAATTCAAGATTTGGCTAGCCTTTCTCCTGACAATGAGTAAGTTATTTATAAAATGCTTATTAAACTGAGTTCTTTTGCAAAAAAATAACAAAACCACTGAAAATCGCACACACAAACACCCCCCTCGCCCCCCATTTTGATTCCTCTCAGAATTTTCTTAAACTACAGAGATTTCAAATTACAGAAAATAACCCAGAAATCCTTAAATTCTCACTAGCAGCAGTGCAATTCACTACACATAAGACAATTCTTAACTCAAGCTACTTTGATAAACCTCTATTATTTAAAGCAAATGAAAATAATATTTCACATGATTAAGGTTTGTGCTTCTTAAAGAAATAATGTGCCTTCAAAAAAAACCGATATTTCCTTCAGGTACCCAGCTTACAGTTTCATAGCACCCTGCTCAAACCTACTCCCATGGTCAGCACATCTGTAAGAAGGAGCTGTGTTAGAGAAAGCCTCGCTCTGCATAGGACCATAGCGACACTATTTAATTTTCAATGATCCTGTCTGCATCCCTCTCCCGAGCCATCCTTATGAATAACAAAAATTGCTTTGATCTCTTAAACCCTAATACATGCATTTTTACTGAAGTATTTTTCTTCTTCCATGTAGAGATAAAATAACTAAAATGGTACTTGTAACTTCCACCTGCCCATTCACCATCTCCAGACATATTCCTGGGGCACAAGTGATGGGATGTGCCAACTAATCCACTAACAAATCCACTAATAGTTATCTCAATTCATAGTCTTGCTGTTGTATGGCACATAAAGGCTGCCACCAAGACTGTCAAACCAGACAGTCCCAAAAATCAGGAGTTGGACTGGAGGTCTTGAGGAGATAATAAATTGCCCACAGCTTATATGAAAATACTGATTAATTATTTTCTTTTTTCTTTCTCCATTTAGACACTGTTTTGTTGCATGTATCCCCAGAAATAGAAATATATTGTAATGTTCCTTATGAGATTTTATTCTGAATCTAAGGAATGTTGCTACAAAGCAAAAACCAAATGAAAGCAAACCCCAGATAAGATCTGCAATAATGTGACTCTCATTTAACTCTAATTCTTGTCTCTTGTTGTGCCCAAAACTGTGCTACGGAACACTGATATGACATTTACTGGTCACCTTGAAGAAGTATTTGCCTGGATAACAGTAACTGTGCCAGAAAAACCAACAAGACAGAAATCCTTTGTGGTTTGGGTTTTTTTTAAACTTTTTAAAAGCGCAGAAGAAACCAAAAGTATTTTTTCCAATCAGCTACTATTTAGTGCAATCCTGCTCCAAATAAGATATATGCCAAACATTCTAAAAGCTGATGTTGAAGAAAGGGTGGATTTATAAACCACAGAAGTCACATAGAGAGGTTTTTCACTTATCTCAGAAGTCCAGGATCAACCTCAAAGCAAAGGCATGCATTTGAAACACAGTGCAGCTGCCTTAATTGAAAAAAAAATACAAATATATAAATTTCTGAAAGGACTCAGCTCTGGTTTTTCACTGACCCAAATGCTATTATTAAAGGTAGGGAAAACAACTCTCCAACCTTATTCTCCACTGAGTTGGTAGGGAAAGTTTCCATTGATTTCAACCCTGTTTAACAAGATTCTGATCTAACAGTGTTCATTTCTAAATCTAAAAGGGAGAAAAAGTGCACTTATTCACATCCATCGCACCACTGCCATGAGATAGATACAGTGGAGTGTTTTTTGAGAGTGTTTCCCATCCTCTCCCTCCTCCTGAGCCACGCTCTGCTTAAGGAGGCTGGGGGACAGTGCCCACCGTCCACTCTTAATTAAGATGGTCAAGAGGTGTGTGTGTATTGAAACAGCACAGTCAGTGGGCTGTTTTGTGCTTCTTCCTGAAGCCTTTAGCTCTTGTGCGCCTTTACAGCACTCAGCTTATCAATTTACTTGCAAATGGCTCCCTGAAGTATTAACCCGGGTTAATTATTCGTCAAATATGATTATGCAGTGGTAATGTAAAAAATCGGAAATGCAGGATGGAATTTTTCACTCCAGCGGTTTGGCAATTGTGGCAGCTGGTGGAGAAGCCGGAGTAATTACCAGCCCATTCCAGCTGGTGGATCAGCACTCTGGTTCAGGGCAGGTGGGGGGAAGAAAAAAGCAATAAAGAACCAGAGGAGCAGGAATATGAGCCGTGCCAATCGACGTGGGGAAAATTTCACAGCTGCTGGTGGTGATAAATGAGAGACTGTGGCCTGCTTCTAATCAATACATGTAAATGCTACTCATTACAGCTTTTATACACACTTCTCAATTAGCCTTTCCTCCCACTGGTAACAAGGAATGTCATGCTTTCTGGACTGTGAAAGTGGTTCGGCAGTAAGTTCACCTGCATCGGTGAGACGCGGGAACAACGCTCGCAGCTCAGCCTGGCAGCAGGTGGTAGCAGTGGAAGTCTAAATTCCTCCTGTAATGTGAATTAAATGAAATCCCAAGTGTTGTCATTTAATTAAATGGGTTTTTTAAATACCATTTCCTCTTTCTTGCAGCTAGAATAACCTGTTCCCAGACACACTGACTCCTTTGCCTGTCCCCAAGTCCTTCAAATGGGGGGTGGGGGGACACAAGCTGAAATAAAGATTTAGACCTGTAAGACCAACTAAATTCAGTCTCTGAAACAGACAAATAAAAAGATGTTAAACCTGCACACTAATACAGAAACTAGCTTTTTTTCCTTTCTTCAGAGTTTAAAGTGTCCCTATCTTATTCCCTCTTTTTCAAAAAGGTTATTTACTCCCATTCCTCTTCCCTTGTGCTGTTTCAAAGAGGAAAGCAAGCGGGGCGAACCCATGCAACAGCACCTCCCTTCTTTGCAGAGTTAAAAATCATCACCAATGACTATTTCCTGGGAGTTCAGCCTAGCAGAAGCAAAGCCACTGCACAGACTCCCCACGGCCATCCTCCTGCTGTTCCTGGTGCCACGCTGAGCCACTCCCCAAAGCTCCCATTGTATCTGCAGTGGCTGTCTCTTGACAGGGGCCAGCAAAGAACTCAACTCGAAATGGAAATACACCACTATGTCCCCTCCCAGGACACATCTTTCACCACAAGACTTATGGTTTCTGAAGAGGGACGAAGTCTGCTTGCTTCTTTTTTAATCCTAGGAGTGATAGCCCCACTAACAAAAAAGGAAACAACACATCTGCTAATTTTTCACAAGGTTCTCTGTCTAATGTAGCCTTGACAGTCACATTGCTTGACTGAGACTTACAGTACTTAATGCTTTTCTAAAGGTCCTATTGTGGGAGTCAAGTGAATACAGATCGGTTTTCTCACTTCCATGTCCTTCACCCCCTCCAAAAAAACTAAAAAAAAAAAAAAAAAAAAAAAAAATCATCTTTTTAGGGTTTTGGAGAATAGAAACATGAATACAAGGACCATGAAGCCTCAAAACTGAAGAAGCAGGAAATTACTGTTTAAAAAAACTCAAAAGTCCATGATTTTTATATTCCTGATTTTGGGAGCTGATGTTCCCAAAGTGATTCAGCTGTAAAACGTCCTGCTCATGAGAACCAATACAGTTATTTTAGGAATATTTTCTTCAAGGTACACAGCCACTATGTATTTCTGAAAACGTGGCCAAACATTTTCTCCAACTTAGAGGGTAAAATAGCCCAGTTTTACCACCTAAGGCCTGATTCATCTATCATCATCAACTGGATTCTTCATGCACATCCAAGAGCAGCACCTGACCCTGCAATTTAACTCACACATATAACCTTTCCACTTGAAAAACTACCATTGCACTTTGGGGGGACAATGAGCAAAAAAAGCCACAAGACAGGATTTTTGGTAGGTCCTTAGCTAGCTAATTTTTCCGCTTTACAGAGAAGACAGAGGTAAAAGTAAAATTTTCTAAGCATTTTTAAGTAATTATAATTCATAATTTTAATTAATTTTGAGATCTGCTTTGTAGACTTCTTCTGAAGGTCACAGGCAGACAACATAACATGCTATTTAGAGCTTAAGAACTCAGGCTGCCTATGCATTCAATCAGAGATGCAAGACGTGTGGCTGGGTGCTTTCTTGCCTTACCCTTGAGCACAACATACTGTATAAACACCATGCAACTGCGTAAAACGGAGTTTTTCCAATGAAGCAGTGGAAAATTATGATTAGAGGTATATCACAAGATACAGTGCTGGTGTGCTACTCCTGCCACTAGAGATGTGTCTGGTTGAACCAGCATATGATGGGTTGGGAATAGATGTGATATTAACTAAATTTTAAAATACATGCACATGCATTCTGCACACGTATGCAATTCTAATCTCTTTCATCTTAACTCATTTAACTGGCTTCTTTTAATTTAGTTTAAATTTTTCTCCTTTGCTGATGGGTGAACACAGCCACATAAGGCTGAATAAACTCCATCCAAAGGTTTAATTCGGCCCTTCGCCCTGGTTCAGCTACAGAGCCCTTTCAAAAAGCTGTGCTGGAAGTGGGACATGCACAGCCTCCCACTCAGGCAAGCCCTGAGGCAGCCTGTGTTTAGCAGGCAGCAGCTCCCTGGCGAGAGGTCAGAGCCTGCAATAAGGGCACGTTCTCAAAGCATGGAGTTCCGCCAAGCCATCGGTGTCAAGCTGTTGTCTAGAGAAGACACCGGCTACTCTGGAGCTAATGCTGAGCCACCCTCCTACTCCTCTCATTGCTGTTCTCAGAGAGGTCATTATGATTAGCGTGACGTTTTTATAAGGCGAAAACACTAATTCTTTGTGGCGAAATATCATCCAAGTCTAAGTACTCACACCAGCAGCTTGTCCCCTTCAGGAACACAAGCTTTTACTGAGATACATTTTGGATTAATGAGGATCCACCATATCTTCTGTCCAATGAATACATCAATATTTACTTACTCTTCTTCCATCTTAACGCAATGTGTTTCTGACACATACACATTTAATACAATATGATATACACACTTGATGCAAAAATCTTTTAAAAACACACTGTTACTCATACTCTAGTCTATATACAATAAATCATCCTTTCATGTACACTGTGTGAACATACATATATACACACACACACACACACACACACACGATCCTTTTGTTTCCCTAAGCATATTATCATGGACTTATATCCACTTTTGTTTCGTAAACTAAGCTGTGCTTCCATTATTTATTAAATATGTGTATGTGTTTTCTTTTTACACGTTAATATGTTTCATACTGATAGAAAAATGAGTGAAGAACAAGAGGTGCGCTGTAGGTAAAAACAGTGGGTTATGAGCTGTAGCAAGGTGTTTTACACGTTTTCAAATGTAATTTCACTTCTAAAATACATTATTATACTGACAATATATTGCCTCTTTTTATTGAACACCCCCACATACTTCAGTGCTCCCTCAGTGATCCCATTCTGTACTGCCCTAAAAACACAAGATTCTGGGTTTGTCTCTCTGCCTGCTACAAGCTCTGTAGGATATTAGAGATCTTCACTACCTCTTGTCACTAAAAGTCACCCAGCTCTATCCCGCTAAGTTGTCAATGATGTTGTTTCAACTCATCTACCTTACAGGACCAGGATTTGCTCTTACCTCAACTTCTGCATTAAAAAGAGAGAAAATAACTTCAAAAGTTCATCAAAATGGAAGCTTCCACCTTAAAATAATTGTGTCTCATCTTACAGCTTTTTATTAGTTCCTGTATTTAGACCACAAGATCTAAACATAACTACATCACAGTTTTTCTCATCAGATGTGACCCATATCTGATGCTATTTGCTTCATGCAAATAGCTGATTTTGAAAATACCACAGCTGGCTACAATTTACTAGAGCTTACAAAAAAACCCCAAAACATAAAAATCCAACCTAACACAAGTTATTGTAGTCTTGTTGCCTGTGCCTGACAGACATAACTGTTCTGTAACTCCACGTGCCTTAGAGAATTTGAGAACTTTCCCTTAATTTCCTAATTACGTTCTTGAATTGACACCTTTTTACTCTTCCCCTGTTAGCAATCCTGACATTTTCTAAATTTCCTGGAAAATTTTCTTCATTATGTGCTCCCTGCTCTTCGATACATTACTGCTGGGTTTTACCAAGCAAATAAATCCCTCCGTTTTCCCAAGTTATTCTGAAGTACGGACATGAATCTTTCTGCCCCAAGGTAAGTTTAAATATACTGTCTGTTTTCCCCAGGTATCTAAGACACTGCATGGATTATGCCTGCAACTATGTTATTTTAGAACTCCTCCAAAGGCTGGATCCTAGCTTGTATGAGCCCAGATCACAGCAATACAGCATATGTGAAGACATGGTGCATGCTGGCTTTTGCACAAGCTGTTAATGAGCTGTACTGAAATGGTAGCTGTCACTTTGCATTGAATCAGAGCAATCTGTACAATGTAAGGAAATTAAAAGCTCCCAGTGGCAATGGATCCTGTTTCAGTCATTAGCTGCTAGGGAGTGACAGAGACCATTCAGAGGACCAGCCCCCTGTGAGGTTCTTTGGTCCCCAGGGGATTCACTGCTAATGCTGTTTTATGCCCCACTTCTTTGTGATGCAGAGTGAGCACAAATGAATTACTATTTAATTTATTTATTTAGGAACAGCTAACATTGCAGGGGAAACAAAAAAAACACTGGGGGGAGAAAAACCCCCCAAAACATGGATGCATTAATCCAACCAATCAAGATGGCCATTTGGTGGAGGCCTATAAAGCACCTATGTGAGTGCATATGTGGTAGATACATTATAATAACAATGAATACCAAATAAGTATTTCCCAGTCCTTTGCTATTTTCCTTTGAAGTAAGTCCACTGAGACTGAATTAGAAAAGCAAAACCTCCATTAAGTCTTAGTTCAGTATAAGACATATGGGAGAAATATCTATCTATATTTTAACAGAGTCTGAGAATATTTGCCTCAATCTTTGTGTTTCAAAAGAGAACGAATCAGGCAGAAGGACAGAAGGTTACAGATTAGTCCTGGTCATTGCTCAAAGAGTGTGGGTTATAAATAATAAAGGAGAAAAGGGTGAAGGACACTAAAATATAACTTGGGGCCCACAATGGAATAATCAAAGCAATGAATCTAATTTCAGCTTAAAAATAGCAAGCAACTTCGGATTGAATGTCTCTGCACTGCTCTCTTCTGAAATATAGGAACCGATACACTAACACACATTTTTAACAGGTTCCATCAGGGGAACAAACTAAAATGTCTTGCTTTTTAATGCACTCTAGATGATGGGAACATTTGTGCATGTGCATCTGTATGTATATATAATGTGTGCATATATATTTACAGTCTACATACATTCTCTAAAAGTTTCCTGCTACGGGAAAACAATACATTGTGTTGCTTTCTAGTGTAAAACAGATGACAGTCAGCCTATATATACCTGGTTTGTGTGTAGGTATGTAATATGCACATATTACATCTATACTCCTACACATATACACGTATATATAGGTATGCATATATATGCCAATATATGCAAGTGTGTGTGTGGAGAGAGAGACAGAGAAAATATTGCTTATACACACACCTACACACACACACAGAATTTGTTGTCATTGGTAGAGAACTGTTTTCAAAGTGTTAAAGGTGGGTCTAATCCTACAGACCCACCTTGTCTCAGTGACAGGTCTGACATACTTGCAAGATTACGCATATTAGGTGAAATGCTGCAAGGTGCTGAGAGGCAAGTATCTTCAATACACAACCCCTCTCCCTGGCGGTGAGAGGGCTGCTAAAGATGCAGACTCCCTCTGGCAGGATCACCTTTGGAAGAGTCTTTTCCAAGATTGGATTTTAGCCAGATAACTCAGCGTCAAAATGAGGCAAGGAAGAAGTGAATCACTCAGTGAACACCTTTAAAATTATGAAAGGCTCTGAAAGATAATTTTCTCCAGCCTCTTGGGTCAGAAGCTTCTAGGCCTGACCCCTGTATGTATCTCAGTAATGGAAAATCCCAGTATTGCATCAGGAGTAAGATCAGGCCACCTGTTTACCCCAAGTATAAGCTTTCCTAAAGATGACCACTGACTACAGGAGATGAAATTTACAGACAACCCTGGGGCTAAGGTGATTTTCCTTCTTTATACATCTCAAGAAAATATGCTTAGACTTTCATGAGCGCAAGCAAAGTGCAGAGCCACAATCTCGCTCAGATCACTAAGTCAAAAGAAAAATGAGATTGTAATCAAGCATATAGAAATAAGTACTTACTAATATTAAGTTTATCTGGGCCTCAGGGGTGCCATCTCATAACCTTGAACTGATCAAAGCTGGGATTTTAATGTCCTAACACAGAAAACCCAAACAACAAACTGAGGCAGTGGAGATGGAATCACACAGCACAGCCGTGGCTCCCAAAAGGGTCTGCAGTAGGACGGGGACTTTTTCCACAGGTCAAGTGAGAAGGGATCGGGGATCCTCTGAGGAGCCCAGTCACTGCCATGTGGGTAAGATGCATTTTTCTAGGAGATTTTGAAATTATTTATTCCCCAAAGTAGTTTCTGAACTGTAGGAATTTTGCTGTAGGTAATTTTCTTCAGTTGCTATGGGCCCGTCTCTGTATATGTTTTCTCTGTTTTTATCTCCCCCAACCTATTCCTTACCAAACTGGCTCTCTAAACACAGCACTTCTTGCTAGAGCCACCACAGAAGCACAGGTGAGCAGAGGTAGTCCTGTTCAGGACTTCAGGTAATCCTGTTCAGTATCAGAACACCCAAGATGAATCTCACGAGTGGGTACAAGCTGCACTTCCCCAGTAAATTAGCTGCCAGCAAATAAGAAGGCTGAGTGTGAAAAAGGTAATTTCTCAATAATGATAGAAGAGACAAATTTGGAGGCTTTGAGAGAACATCATCCTGCCAAATCTTCTTCCAGTATATGCAAGGCAAAGGATAAATAAACTAATAATGCTGGACAATACGTATTTCCCTGCTGTTAATTCAGGAAATGGTTGAGTCATCACTGTTGCAGGGAAAACTTACCCTCGGGAATCATATGACACAAAAAGTTTTAGTCTGAAGTTTAAATGCTTAAGACTGGATCTTAATAAAGTCACACATTGCTGAAAACGCTGGAAAATGTTAGGGCAAGCCTAGATGAGTTTCCTCCAGTTCTTAAGACATAAAAAAAAGGCTCAGAACATATTTTAGCTAAATTGGCTACTGAGATCAAACATGAGCATACCTATACACCTATTCCTGTGACACAAGTGAGTTTTGTGCCAGTGCTGCAAGTTCTAATCGCATGCCATAGTAGTTAACAGGAGGCTAATTTCATACCTGCACACACACTCACAATATAAAACAAAGTCTGAAGGAGAAAATTGCCAGATTTCTCTCCTTGACAAAAGTGAAATTGTACAAATGTCAGCACATGTAACTGTAAATAAAATGGAGAAGAAAAAGGCTCAAAATAAAGGTCAGTGAAAGCTGAAATTCTCCCTCCTAGACATAATACAGTATATAAAGTTATTACCAGACCTTCTAGGCCTTGCACAACTTTGCCCCTTTCTACATCTCATCTCTAGTTGCTCATGACCTCTGCTTTGCCAGTTCAACTTATCTTTCCACTGTCTAAGGTGTTTATATAACCCCCATTACTATGGTACTGGAAAAAAATCTCACAGTCTTTTAATGTTTTTATCACCATGAGACAGGGCCAAGCTATTATCCCTACTTTATACAGAGGGAACCTGGGTGAAGCAAAGGTAAGGCACATTTTTTAGGCACTTAGATTCTAGCGTTAAGTTAAGGTGCTTGGAAACTCTTAGGAGAAAGTACACATAAACACATTAAACTGCCTTAATTTATGTCCCTCCATTTCCTTCTTTTTGATCCTCCTCAATTGTTTTGAGGGTCCCTTGCTCCATAGCAATTTTCAGAAGTGACCGCCACAGACAGTGCCTATAACTCAGTGGAAATTAGTGGAAGATAAGCTTTAAAATCCCACGGACCAGATTTTTAAAGGTGTTTAAATACCTGGCTCTCACCCTTGAATAACACGGACCTAAGTCACTCCGAGAAAAAAACCAGCTGAGATCTTGCCATGCCCAAAGGGGCAATGTTTTAATACCTGTAAAATTTGGGCTGTGCCCTCCGGTGTTGTAAGAAGAGTGAAAGGCGAGAAGAAACTGCAGCTTGAACCCTCGATTCCTGACTCCTTCAAAAAGACATTCTTTGAGGCCCCATCTTTTCTGTTACCTGCCACAAATTAACTCTCTTCACCAAGCAACCATCAAAGCCTGTGAGCTCACACATTCATTCCTCCGACAAAACTACTCTTTATACAGCTACTGTCTCTGAAACTTTACTCTGCATTCCAGTGAAATAATGACTTTTCACACACTAAAAACAAGAGGATGTATCCTAATTACCAGCTTATATCTTGTCTATATAAAGAGTTTCCTGGTTTACCTTATCTAATACACCTTCCTCCCTGGCTGAGCCTGCTTGGTCCAAGCACTGTAGCAGGAGGCTAAACTCTGCTGTATCCCCAAGAAAGTACCAAAAATCCTCAAAAACACATCTGCTGATTCTGCTGTAATTTCCAGTATCATCATCAAGATTCGAAGATCATCTCAAACTGAGCCAATTGCACATCCCCTAGCTGAGGATATGCAGATTCACAGACCTCAAGGTAGATACCAGTGCATTGCTTACCATGGAAGATTTGCTTTATGTTTAGGATGGGTTAAGATCTTTCACTTTTTAATATTTTATAGAAGCTCAGACCTGTTATTCACTGGGAAAAACACTAATAGGAGGGCAAATGTGTCAGTGATAACTATTCAAATCAAGAAAAAGACCTAAACTCTTTCTCAGTGCTTACCACAGTATTTTCAAATGTAAAAGCACAGAATTTTACCTGTAGATTTTCCATTAGTTTCTAACTCAGAGAAGAAAAGATACTTTTATTCTAAAGAGAGAGCAAGGAAATGCGATAAGCAAAGGTTGCCCTCCTATTTACAGTGACAACCAAAATCCCTTTCCACTTCTAACTAAACATGATGTCTTCAGTCCCTATCCTGAACTACCTTCTAAAACTGTGAGCTACTGAGCATTCTGAGTGTTGCAGATGCAAATCAGGCAAGAAAAGCGTGCAGCCTAAGTGAAAATGTATAAGAATTGTGCTTTGTGATAAAAAAATTCAATGTCTATAAAATATGACTTACACATTTTCCAAAGAAACGGTAAATTAAGATCTCACTTTATGCTTGCACGGCTTGCAAATTCTAAGGTAAAACATTCTGCACACAATTGATGAATTAATGAAATTGAGATTAAATGAGGAGGCAACAACAAAAGGAATATAAAAAGGGTTGCCTTTAAGAAGCTCCTAGAACACTGTCTCAAAACAATCAAGTGCCTCCCTGTTAGCCTGTTAAGGATATCTACTTCACCAAAAAGGATTCAAACGAAATATTGCCACTAATCTATTCTCTCTGAAAGTCCAAATCATCCCCAACCTATGGAGCTGTTATATCTAAAATACAGCTTATTAGGAAATGTAACCTGCTACTTGGTTTATGTCTTTAAAAAGAAACATGAAAAACTAGAACAGTGCATTGTGTGTACAGAGGCTTTATAAAGAATAATTTTTCTCTAAAGATGCTTTAAGCCTAACCCATCCACTGACCCATGAAGGGTAAATGCTAAATTCTTAGCAGTCAAATATTCATTGTAACTCAGAAAAAGAGGGATGAGCTGTGACTCCTCTTTAAATTACTGTGAGATGGATAAGTAGGTACTATCATCTGGAAGGTGATCACCATCACTAGAAGCATCACCTCCCAGCTGTTAAAGATGACTGAATTCTGACAAAGGAGGTTTGTTTACATAGCCATAAAACTGCTTTAGTATCTCACTCCCTCTCACTGTACCTATTTATAAAACCACTCTCATGAGAAGGTACATTTCAGATGCTGCAAAGGCAACTGGAGAGTAGACTTCTATTAAACCCTCTGTTTTTTTAAGAAGGCAACATAATCTAGTAACTAATTTACAAATTGCCAAACGCCTAATCTTAAATCAGGCAAGAATTTACTAGAACAGTAACTGTGCAAGCACTGCAACACAAGGTTGTTTGAAGATCCACTGAAGGCTAAATGCAGTGGAATGTCCTTAAGCTCAGCCAGTGGTAACAGTTCTGTAGCACATGGTGTCAGGGCTTGGCCCCAGCAGCACATGGCTAAATACCTGTTCTCTCCTCTCCTCTTTCTCACTGTCCATTCTGCCTCTCTCCTCCTCCATCGTGTGTTTGCCAGGGTGAGGTGGGGGAAATCTCTGCTGTCAGGAGCCCTCTGCTACCCACCCTGTAGGTACCACGGAAGACCAGTGAGAATTCTGACCTCAGGATTCAGCCCAGGGACTTGAACTCCATGAACTGAGAGTCCTCACAACACTGGGAACTTCATTTGAACCTGAAGGAGCTTAGAGACTGATCCTTAGTGCACTTTAGCTTTGGCCTGGGGCTTATCAGTGTGTAGGGTACCCACCAGGACAGACGTCCAGTTCTACTGCATTCCTGCTCAGTGGCAACCAGGGAGCCAAAAGCTACTACCTCTCAGAGGCACAAGATCCAGGCCAAATTAAGTGTTAGCTTTTGGCTCCCTCTGCCAGCTGAGGTCTAGACAAAGGTCAGATGCTGCCACTGAATTTGACTGGAACCAAGAACCATGTATCAGCGTGGCTACCCTACCCTGAAAAATGAAAATGCACCACCCTCCCACCATCGCTATTGCCTTGTAAGAAGCTCAGAATAGTGGATGAATATTTACCAAGCTCGTGGGTTACAGCTCTTGAGCTGTGCTGGTCTGGCCCCACACTGCAGTCAGTCTTCAAGGCTCAGAACTGCAGATGCTTCCTGAACCAACAAGAACACGAAGTACAAAGGATCTTCCTCAGACATGGGGGAAGTATCCCACACAAAGCACATCTAAACAAAAGCTATTCTCACTCCAGAAGCCGTCATTTCAGAAGTCTGTGATTTCAGTAGGATTGGTACTGTGGAGTACACTATTCCTAGGTGCCTTGCAGGGGTAACAACCCTGAATTTTTAACTCCTGGTACCACTTCTTCAACAGGCTGCCCTGACATCATGGACTGCATTTGCCTAGCGAGGTGTCTTGCATCTTGAAAAACTGAAAAATAATGCTTGTTTGGAATGGAGAGGGGTGCAGGCAATGTTTGGGGGTTTGGGTGCTTTTGTTTGTTTGTTTGTTTAAGGTGTTGAGACAGGTTTAAACCACACAAGTACAGTACTTAAGCCTCAGTGTTAAAAGCTGATACCTTATTAGAAATTTGGGCCAAATCATGTTTCTACTGCAGTACACAAAAAATTATCAACTATGTTAATAATAGAGAGTTGCCTTTAATTGATGAGCACATGTGGATACAAGAACCAGAACAAAAACCATGGCTGTCTGATAAATCCATGACTGCTCCTGGTACATATTCCAAAAGCACCAAGTTCATAAACATAAAGAAATAAGTAATGATGATCTACTGAGTCAAAGTAGACAACTCCCAGACACATAATTTTTCAAGTCCTGCCTTGCTTGCACCTCTGCGGTGCTTGTGATATTTCCTAAAGACACACAGAGTGGTTTAAATCTAGTTTAATTAGAGAGAACCCTCATGTAATACCAGGGGAATTATTTGTAAAGAATGATACTGATAATCAGAGTAATTCAGAGTAATTCTGTTAACTGAACATGCCCAAGAAACAGGCGAAAACTTTTTACTAATATTCTTGGTCTTCAAGGCCTATCCAACTATATAAAGTAAAATGATATGCAATGATGCTCTAAAGCTTATTTTTTTTTTAAGCAATCTTCAAAATTAGGCAATAGAATGTACTGTAGATGATAAAAGAATCCCATCATTAGAATCTAAAATACTGGTGCTAGTGCAGAGTAACTTGGGATGAGCACATACCAAGTAAATGCAAACCAAATTCAAGAATAAAAAATTAACTGTTTTAAAATTGTAAATGTGTGTGTTTCATAGCCTACTCCCTCCATCACAAGCCTGTTAATTAAGAAAAAAAGAAGACTAGTAGTTGTTGGCTACTCTCTTTTAAAAGGAATGCAGGGCCTGTGTGTTGCCTCCCTGGGGCCTGGGTCAGGGGCATCACCAAGAAACTTCCCAGCCTGGTACTGCCCCTTGATTGTTACCCCACTACTGGTTTTCCAGTTAAAAAACCCATTTTGCATCAAGATGAGATAATCATGAGGGGCTACACACTGCTTAGGAAAGACAGACCAGGAAGGCATGGTGGTGGACTTGCCCTCTATGTGAGGCAACACTTGGAATGTATTGAACTCTGTCTTGGGGTGGAAGACAAGCAAATCAAGAGCCTGTGGGTTTGGATAAAAAGGCAAAGTAGTAAGGGTGACATTGCTGTAGGTGTTTGCTGCAGGCTGCCTGATGAGGAAGAGGAAGTGGATGAGGCCTACAGGCAATTTGAAGCAGCCTCAAAGTTACAGGCACTGGTTCTTGCACTGGAAGTTGATGACAGCTTTCTGACACAGGTTTGGAAGATCCCACAAGGAATGGTGTGCTGCTTCACTGGCAAACTGGCAAACATGTCTCTTGCTGGAGACATGAAGATTAGAGGTAGCCTTGGCTGTAGTGACCATGACACCATGGAATTCAGTATCAGGCAAGCATGAATTAAGGCAGCTAATAAGATTGTAACCATAGACTTCAGGAAAGTTACTTTTAGTTTCTTTAGGGATCTTCTTGGAAGAATCCCACGGGAATAAGTCCTGAGGGAAGAAGAGCCCAAGAGAGCTGGTTGATATTCAAGGATTACTTCCTCCAGGCTCAAGAATGATGCATCCCAGTGAGCAAGAAATTGGGCAAAGGGGGCAAAAGATCTGTGCATATGAATAAAGAACTCCTGTCATTACTCAAGCACAAGCAGAAAATACACAGGAGGTGGAAGCAGGGTCAAGTCACTTGGAATGAATATAGAGAGGTTGTCAGAGTAAGTAGAAATGACACAAGGAAGGTCAAAGCCCCTTTAGAATTAAATCTGAATGTAAAGGACTACAGGGTCTTCTTCAAATATATCAATAACAATAGGAAAATAAAAGATAGTGTGGGCCCATCACTAAATGGAGAGGAGACCCACCATAGCGAGTCCACTCATGACCTGCTGGAAAGCAGCCCTGCGGAGAAGAACCTGGGGTTCCTGGTGGACAACAAGCTGCTCACCATCAAGCACTGTGGCCTTGTGGCCAAGAAGGCCAATGGTACCCTGGGGTGCCTTAGGAAGAGCATTGCCAGCAGGTCAAGGGAGGTAATCCTGCCCCTCTTCTCAGCCCTAGTGATGCCACATCTGGAGTGCTGTGTCCAGTTATGAGCTCCTCGGCACACGGAGCTCCTGCAGTCAGTCGAACGGATGACAATGAAGATGATCAAAGGACTGAAGCATCTTTCTTATGAGGAAAGGCTGAGGGAACTGGGCCCGTTCAGCCTTGAGAAGAGACAACTGAGGGGGGACCTTATCAGTGTACACAAGTACCTGAAAGAAGGGCATTAAGAGGTTGTAGCCAGGCTCTTCTTGATGGTGCCAAGCAACAGGACAAGAAGCAACATTCAGAGACTGATACAAGGAGATTCCACCAGAACTTTCACCTGAAGTACTTTACCATGAGAGTGACTGAGCACTGGAAAAGACTGCCCAGAGAGGTTGTGGAGTCTTCCTCACTAGAGATGTTTGTGGACAAAATCCTGTACAATGGATGATCCTGTACTAGGATGACCAGGGTTCAGTAGGAAGGTTGGACCAGATGACCCACTGTGGTTCCTTCCAACCTCTCCCATTCTGTGATTCTGTGATAACCTCAGCTAGTAACTTTACAGCTGCACTTTTAACCACAAGTCTGTTTTCTCTGTTATTGTCTTCTGAGTACCTGGATTTGACCTCCAAGCTCTGTGACACTTTTTTTTTTCTCTTTTCTTAAATATAAAAACCCTAGAGTACATTAAGTATTTATCCTCACCATCTCATTCTGTTCTCTTTTCCATATGACCCTTGAGTGTATATAGTAACTGTTTCAACTCCTATTACAGTTAGTGCAGCTGTAGGAATCTAACAGTCAACATCTACAATATCAATACCTACTGCATTCTTAATCCAGAGGAAGGAGCCCAAGGAGATAAGTACTTGAGGAGATTAGAATACTTTACTGTCTCCATCTTAATAAATAAAGTCAAATTCTCTCTCTCATCACAAAGTGAGAGGAGCCACGTAAAGACATGCACAAGGAAAACAGTACACTCTTCTTTAAAACATAAGTGTTTGAGTCAGAAGCTGGCTTTTGGGCAAGTCCTCAGAGATCAAATTTAACTTCACCCCTGGAAAATGTAATAATTTCCCTTATTCTTCTGTAAATATTGTATGATAGTTACAGTTTAATAAATTTCACTCATCAGCTTATACCACAGATCTTATTCATTCAAAATTGATTAAAATGGGAGGTCTTTCACAAGTAGTAAAAGGGAAACAACTAAAAATATATCACTGCTTTAGTTTACATTTCCTGCAGCACGGCTCACCAGGTCTATAATGTATTTTTCACTCTCTAGTGTTTGCTCAAAGACTCTCAAACACAATATAAATTCCTCTGTCAAACCACACAATTATTTTTACTAATCCATTGAGAATGGCAGAAGCTGAAGTGTTTGAACTGGGGCAGGCTGGTACAATAATCTAACAGTTCATTCAAGCAGGTGCAGGAAGTGTTATGCAAATTTCAGCTAACTTCTTTTTTTATGCATGAGCACCTCACATTAATATTCCTCAGGCATAAAATTCATTCCTTTGACAGGCACCACTAGTCACCGGAGCAGTATCAACCCGTACATGCTACAAATGGCACATGTTTCCCTAACTACTTTAGTTAAAAGGACAATAGCTATAAAAGACAACCTGGGTTTAATGCACAGAGGAAATAATCAAAAGTAGCAGTGTGGTGTTGTTCCACAGCCACCACCAGCAGAGATCCTTGGAGAGTTGGTCCTGTGTTTGAAAGCTGTATATTGAAAATTTTCTTCTGAGATAAGCTTGAAGGGCCTTCCAAAAAGCTCCAAGGAGAACTCACAGAGAATGAAGATCATCATTAAATTTTGGGAGGAAAGGTGTTTTCCTTGTCCACAGCTCATTCTTATTTAATTGAAAATAAATATTAGAAAGATTTGCTAGGATAAAAACCTGCTAATTACAGAAGCTAAGAAGCCTTCATTTACATCTATAAGTCCCAATTTCTATAAGGTCTCAGCACAGACAGTGTAATCAAGTCTTCACAGGCTCATAAGGCTGAGAAAGGAAGATCTGAGAAGATGTTTTTCCCCACTGCTTGAGACTGTGGGGGGAAAAAACCCTTCCACACATGAAATTTGATAGAATCAACCAGTATAGAAAAGTTCACAGAGCATCTTCCCCTAAATCTTGGTCACACGAATTGTGGAAATAATATCATCCCTGGCTGGAATAAACTTCACACTGCTGAGCACCACTGGTCTGAGCAGAGCAATAAAACCTGCTGTACTGGTGTCTTATCTGCCTATACCACATTCACCTCATTACAGGGCTCCTGTTTAGTAGCTTTTTGCTGAATTACAAAGACACTTCAAAATTCAGCACTAGCTGCCAATGGGAAAATGGTTAAGGCCATGAGAGCACCAACAGATCTTAAGATCCCAAATCTGATGCTGTGGAGCCTCCTCCTACCTGCCCTGCCCGTAGGACAGGTTGTCCTTAGCATTCAACCCTTGCTGAAGTCACATTCCAGTCACACCAGCCTCCAGCCCTGTCTCGTGCCCTGACTCCAGATGAACCTTGGATCACATTGTACAGGTAGCTTTTCTCCTCAGCCAGACTCTCATTACGTATGTTGTAGGTTTGTCTCTAGTCCTGTCTTTGACCCCACTTCCATGTGCTCCCACCTGAGCTCCCTGGATAGACCTTGGATTTGGTTTCAAACCCCACTGTACCCTCTCCCCATCAGTGGGGGTCACCTTCCACTTCTGACTCACCTTCTCTTAGGGAACAGCAAGCCTGATGGCTCCCTGACAGGGGGATGGACACTGAACACAGTCATGAGACAGATCTCCAGTCTTCACAAACTGTCCTTCCTAACCTGTCTGCAGCAGCAGATTTCAGCAGTAAGCCTAAAACTCATCTCCATACTGAACTAACAGCTGTACTCCGCTGTTGCACACTTCAACCAACCTTCCCACCATCATAGGCATCGCATACCCTTATTCCAAGCATGAGATCGTTCTTTCAGAGGAGAGGCTCTTCTCATCCAACAGATACCCAACAACTGGTGAACAGACCCTTTCACTGACACCCACAGTGGGCTGACCATCAACAGCAGTCCCACCATTGTCTGGGCTAACAAAAAGACTTAGAATGCTCACCAAGTCCAACTCCCAGCATCTCAATTGCCATCTTCGGTTCCAGAGACAACAAACAAAGTAGGATAACTGCATCGACTGCACTCAGTACTTTCCCAAGCAGCCGCCACTGCCCTCAACTCCAATATCGATCTTACAGACCGAGCTACTGTCACAACATGTGCTTTTTATCTCTTAGTTATGGGAGCATGCAACAGACACTTCTTAAAGCACATAAGTTAAATCCAGACTTAGAAATACATGCTTTAAAAGGTGATTCTGAGGATGAATCAGAGAAAATGTTCTGTGTTGAGTACGATGTAACACGAAAGTATATTTGTGAACAAATATCAAAGTGTTTATCGTTAAGATATTTTGAACAATTTTTAATTAACTAATTTTTAAAAACTAAGCCATAGCTTTTATTTCAGCTGTAAATGTAATGAACTGTATTTAACTTAAGAGCAACAAGAGCAAAGGTTTATTAGCTAGTTTACAAAAATCTTACAAAACAGGTCAATAAAGGGTAGGGGTTGTCAGCTAAAACTTACAGAAATGTGACGTACAGAAATACACGATTATAAAAAATAAATGGGTTTATGGGGTTTCTATTGCTCTGCTGCATTTGAGATAAAAACATAATCCCAAAGTAGAAAAGTCTTTCCTGCATTGCACCATGGGTAGATCTGTGTTAAGTAGGCACAACACATTCCCATCCTGCCAAGATAGCATTTTACATGTACTGAGTTTGGGTGTAAATGTCCTTAATTAGGTTAGGTAGAAATCAGGTCCTGTGCCACAGGAATACAGGCCAGATACAGATGATCCTCAATAAATTATTACAAATAAATATTCCTTCTAGCAATAGGAGCTAATTCTATCCTATATAGGTAAATGAGTGAACAGTAGAGAGGAATATCACCCCACAAGTTTTCATTGGAATCCTCTCCATCCCAGTCCTCCCCAAGAGAGAAGGATCACACCCCACAGAACAGCAGGGCCTTAAAAGTAGTAAATACTTTCTCAGCTGTGCAGCCTCTGTGCTTAACCAGACACACAGGCTTCAGATATGCCAAATCCTTGTGTGGGTTTCATTCAGTCACCTCGTGCATCTTGCTCTGTCATCCCAGAATATCAGAAGGTGTTGCTTGGTGCCCAGATCAGGGCCAGGAAGGATTATCACAACACTTCTCATGGGGTCATTACATATTGCCACAGTGCTAGGCAAGCCTCCCTTAATTTCCCTTGACAGTTCATCACATCCTTACAGCAAAACTCCTCTCCATCAACTTACAGGCATTGTGTCCCCATCACACAGCCTGGAGTAGGATTTTCCATGAACTGCAACTAAGCAAATTGAGATGCAAGTGTTTTAACATTTCATATTGCTCAGGTTTTATTTTATTGCTTAAGATTCTATTTGAAAATTGTAAGTAATGCAGCATGGTATTGGTACGACAATCAAGTCATTTTGATAGTGAGTTTTGACCTCTGCTTTGTCTAAAATGCATGAACATTATTTCAACCACAATTACATTATAGAAAAATAAATCATATTAAAGAAGCTCAGTTCATGCAAACCACTACACTTCTTGTGGTCAAAATATGCCCCACTGGCAGCAGCTGATGTGCATCACAGAAATCCCCTCTTTGGACAGCAAAATTACCTACAAAAATCATTTCTAAATGACTACTGATTGTTTTAGAAGCACAACGTTTGTAAGTTATATTTTCCATCAGGAAGACACATATGTTCTATCTGAATCCACAGTCATTTGTCACCTCTCATTAAACAAGTAGATTTGGCTCTTATATGAACTTATATGACAATTCTCTCTAAGAAAAGGCAAGTTTCACTGGAAAGATTGCAAAGTTATTTCAGAATCAGTATCACAGCAAATGAATAAGAAATACTACTGAACACTTTTCCAGTGTTGGAACAGATCTTCCTACAAATTCTATGTATTTTATGACATACCAAGTAGTTTAACCAATTTGTCTTTCTGGACAACTGTCAAATAGCCAGTCTTTGCTGACTTTGCCTTTATACACAATTTATTTTGCAATTAAAGGAATAAAACAGACAGCTAATAAAACTCCCTCCTCCCTACAGCTGACTTGAGAAATACCTACATTCAAAATACCACAAGTTCCATTATCCCAATATTTTATACCAGCACCTGAGCTTCACTGCAGGTGAGAGATGGCCAGTCTCTAGGTTTTAACATGTCTCGCTCTAATTCATATTGGAACCAAAAAGACTCTCTGTTCAAAAACAGGCAGAGAAACAGTTGTAACCATGTTGAAAAAAAATTGTTTTGGCTGACCAATTCTAGCTACTTCTTCAGCCTTTACTTCTTACAGACTGACTTTTTAAAGCTCTACACTGTGTCATTGTTTTTACTTACTTCTAACTGGCTTTCTTTTAACATATTGTGAAACACTTAAGGGATGCTCTCTGAAGTCACTTCTGTATTGGATTACACACCTCAAACCCGCTGGCTCTATCACACTGAACATACCCAACACGGACGGGCCACCACAAAAAAACACCTTTCCCATCCTCTAGAAATCATGACATGTCTTCCCACACACAAAAGAATATAGTAGAAATGCAATATTACTACGCAATTCCACAGTTTGCGAAGTACAAGTGAGAGAACAAAATCTGACACCTGCTATTGAACCTGGCCAGTATCAGCACATGGAGCTGTTAAGCTTTGTCAGCAAAACTGAACAGTTCAGTACATGCGTTCTTCAGGGCTTTATAGTTTGAATTCTGGTGTCAGAGCCTGACTTCTAGTAACCAAAGGATGCAATGAAAGAAGGATTTGCAAAAATAGCTCCCATTTGTTTTTCAGCTTGCTACTGTGTGATCCTGCCTCTGAGGGAAGGGCTTGAGAAAACCTTTTTCAGGGAGAAAGTGAAATATACTTAAGAAATATGGTAATGATTTTTAAAATTGCAAAAATTTTATTTCATAGCTACAGGTTTCATTATTTATTTAGTAGCTCATTCAATAATTCTATAATTCTTATAATTCTTCTAGCCCTGAACAACAGCTCCACTTCAAAAGAAAATCCACAAAAGCATTCAGAAAACTGGGTAAGTGCAACATTTGGTGCATGTGCTTGTCAGGGACTGATACCTTGTGTTATCCAGTGTTTGTTTAACAGAATCTTATCAATGATTTAATGAGCTGTTTGTTGGGCAGGAATTTTCTAAGAGAAAACACCACAGCCAAAGACACAGTTTAAAAAGAAAAACAGCTGAACGGTAACACAAAAAGGTTGAATTGTATCTTCAGAAACACATTTATGCATGCTTATTCACTTTCACTTACCCATGAAAACAATGCACAGCCAACTCATGCAAGCACTAACCCCGAAGCATACAGAATTACTCAGAGTGTCATTGTGCAAGAGCTTCAATAGGCACTTGCTTTACATAAGTGCATGCTCCTCCCGCTCTCTTTGCATATACGTGCAGGCTTTGGGGGAAAGAGCTTCCACGTATGTTGAAAACGCACAGCCTTATGGCAAGTTTTCCACTCCGGATTTTTCAGTTTGATTTTGTGTTTAACAAGGTTTCAGCTTGTAATAATTACACTTTAGAAACGCTATGCTTACACACACACCAACTGCAGCCCTCCTTCTCACAACTTTACATGTGAACTTTCTATCCCAATGAGACTTTCTCTAAAGCACCAGGTAATTCTTGCCAGAACAGCTGAGACAGTGGTACAGAGAGCAGTTGGGTGCACAGCACAGAGCAAATCAATGTAATTACTTCAGCAGAAGCTACTTGCTATCCCCTTTCCTTATAAGAGGATAGGTGGAAAGATAAAACACATCCATAATGCCTTAAAAACAGTGGCTCCTCTATCTTCATTTATGGGAATTCATTTTCATTTCCTGGATCCTACTGTGAATGTTTCCAATGGACTGCACAATAGCTACAGTTTAAATACTTTTTAAATGAAGAGGTTTCTGTTCAGTGTGGGCATGCTTGGTGCTCTCCCTGGTACTGAGCATCTGCATTAGCTTCCCTGCATGTATCCCTACACCTTCCACAGTTTGGGAGCTGAGAGCAGATGGAAAACAGTTTACAAACCCTCGAAGCACTTGTTATTAGTGTTTGTTTTCTGCACATTCATGCCTGAGGAGAGGGTTGCCAGGAGAGCATTCCCAGGCACGGGAAAGGAAACTCCTGGAGCACCAAGGAAAGGACAGAGTAAGGAAGAGAGACAAGCAACCTACCTACGACAGATTCAAGCATAGCTGAATTCATAGTAAGGGTCTTGTAACTTTGCAGTCACTCTTCTCTCCCTTCCCCATTTACTACAGCATTTGAGAATCTGATCTTTAATGAAAATAAATACCAGGGAACAGCTTCACTAAGATAGTGATAGACACATTAAGTATCAGCCAGCGTTGCTATGAGCTCTTCTGTTTCCACTGAAAAGACATGATAATGAAACAGGTCTGAGCCGGCCCACAGAGGAGGTGAAAACTTCTCAAATAAATCCTGTCCTATTGGAAACCAAACTGTGCAGAATACAAACCTTTCAGAGTGGCCTCTTGCTCTCTCTGGTGGTACTATGGTTCTTGCACAACTATATTCATGCTGCCTTTTAGTCATATTTGCACTTCAACTTTAGCCACTCCTAATTTTTTGAAAATAAACATCCTCAAAGTAATCTCCCTGTCTCCCTGCTCAGCCTCAGAGAATGCTGGTTTTCTAGCAGACAGTGTGGAGCAGAACAGAAGGGGATGCACAGACAGTGCCACTGATGCAGAGACAGCTGTAAGTTCTCCTCTGGAATAATTCAGGAGAAAGGATACAAATTTCTGAATATAGATACAAACTATATTAATAAAGCAGGAAAGCATTTTCAGTGAGAGAAAAAACCACTGTTTAGTCTGGGCAAAACAGTCAGGCAGTTTAAACATATGCAGCTGTTTAAATACACCTTATAATTTCCCTAAAAATACTGCACACTCCACTGATACATTATATACACAAAGGCATTTACATGTGAAGGAGAGCAAATTCCTTAGAGAAGTCACTCTGCACTGCAGCATAAACACCATACCACTGAGGTGGAAGTTGTTAGTGTTTCTTACCAGTAGGTCAGTCAGCAATTCCATCTGTCTTTTTGACAATTTGTTCACAGCTTCCCAATTCCCTGGCGGTTTCTTGTCCAGTGAAACCCCTTGGAATGCACCATGATTGCAGGTTACCTTCTTTCCCCCGGTGTTGTGCAAAGGCAAAACACAGAGCCAGGGTTTTTTTTTTCCACAAGGCCAAGTGCACGTTTCCTCACAGTTCCTTCCTATCACAGCTGATAAATTCCTGATTCAAAATTCAGAGCAGCTGCAGCTGAGTCCCTCAGCAGTGGGTCCTTTTTAAGGGGTGTTAAATAGCCTCACATCCTATTGGTTTCCATGGGAGATGGAGATGTCTGGCTCCTCCATGTTACATGGCCCATATATGGTTTTTAAACTGGAACTAGTTTCATGTGCAAGATACATGACAACACTATGTAGGTTTTTTTTTATTTATTTTTATTGGTTAAATCCAAGAATTCCAAAATGAGGAAAACAGTTTTACCCCCATCTTTCCTTTACTCTGTTAGATCCTCCCATTCCCTGTTAACAAAAAGAAGCGTATTATGCCACATGAGGTGGCGAGATTCAGGTGTTAAAATTACTCCCTTTATATTGATATGCTGAATTTAGCATCCTAATCTTTACACAAATAAAACTTCCAAGAATGAAATGACCAGTGAGTGAAATCCTTACACATCTGAGGGGGCCAAGGTTTTACCTTGGAGCTCTCAAATATTCCACTCTCAAAGAGGAAAGGGGAGGGAAATGCCTTTTGAGGTTATACTAAAACAATGCCATTTAAAATAGCTCACTGTTCAAAATATTTGCTAAATAACAGAATGTGTGTTGTTTTAGGTAAACTTCCTTTTTGCTTTAAAAAATATTTTTAATACTTCAACACTGTATTACTAAATAAACTGACAAAACATCTCAGAACTAACACAAACATGCAATTTTAATGCCTTCTAATCACACAAATCAGCACAAGATTTTTGTACTTCTGCATGACCTTCTTCAAATTATCCCTCCATTTTGGCTGAATCAGAATGAGCATGGGCTATTTGATAAAAAACACTAAGTGTGTGAAATGAGGGGCCCTCATCGTTTCTGCCAGACTCCTCTTGACAGAATGATGATAGAAGCATCACATCCCTGGGAGAGTAAATGCAAACTGACAGGAGATGAGCCTTTAGATGTTGAATATAATCTTGAATTGTGCTTGAAGTGTCTTATTATCTTGTCTTTTGATGTCTGAAGGGGTGGCTCATTGTTAGAAAAAGGAAAGCCCTTGCACATCTTTGCCATCTTTAAAAATTGTTTGGCCTTTAACAACTGCTTTTCCAACTAATGTCCATTTCTCCTGACAATAAATATGGCAGGTCGTCAGCAAGTGACAAACAATTTACTTTACATGCCAAGCTTTTATGGCTTTTGAGAGCTCATGTGGAAGCATATTTTAAAAAGCACTAGGAAATTAGCACCATTACAAATGTTAAGATGGCTGTGTATGTGTAGTTCACGGTGTGATTATTCATTACTACTACGGTTATGTTTTAAAGTCCTGTCTTTCCTGTCTGCAGACTGCTGTTAAAGTTCTTTATTTTATCATTGACTAAAAATAGTCAATGAAAAATAAAGAGCAAGAAGCAATTTTCTTCCACTCTAAAAAAAGAGCACTATTATAGATACAGTACACAGGTAATGCATAAAATCATATTTATTAATCATAACAAATCAATATCAGTAGTAGCATGCCACAGTTTACCTGTACTGCAGACCCTCACAATCACATCACTGTTTTTTCCACCTTCAACCAGCTCGACTTTTTTCTTTCTTTTTTCTTAAACTTAAAAGTTTAATGACGAACCAGATCAATATGATTCCTTAGCAACTAAATCACAGGCACACTAGTTTTTCCTGTCACAGCACCAGTTTTGCGAAAGCAGTCAAGTTCTTTTTTCAGGCCTCCGTCACTCTGAGAATCCATAAGAATTCTCAAATGGATCATAAACTGTTACAGGGTTCAGGTTATTGTATCATTATAAAAACGTATTGATATAGTGCAGATGACAAGACATGCAGCTCTTGTGCTAGTCTATTACAACCATCTGAATACCGTAAGAAATATCAGATATAAACAAAATAAAACAGTCAGCAGTAAGCTGTCTTTTAGGGAACCCATTTTTATTCTTTTAAAGCTGTTTTAAGCTGTTTGAAATACAGCAGTTATATGAACCCATAGAGAAGAGAATACAAAACCAGAAGAATGTGTTATCAAAAATAAATAACCAAAAACCTGATCAGAGGCTAGAGCCCTACTGCCACTACTGGGAGGATGCACCCTGTATTCAACACACCAGTCTTTACAACAGGCAGGGGTCTGTAAATTTGTAAAGTGCTATTCAGAATACACCAGCATAATTGTACACCAGTGAGATAACAGCAGTAGGAGGAAGGCTTAACCCCCAAACTCAACCTCTTTGAGGTCCATGGTCACAAACCGCAGTCCCACATATCCAAAGCTGCTCACTGAACTAGCACATCTCATCTGAGTAAACCTTTGCATCATCTGGTCCCTCTTCTAGTCAATGCCTCACAAAAGCAAGGAGGTGTGGGGGCTGGGGAAGGGGGGGTGAGCAGGGCCAGCTGATTGAAAGATTTTTTTTCTTGTCAGCAAACGTTATGAGAAGGTTCACTGTGCTGTATCCACACAGTTAAAATGAGGAGACTCCGAAGGCAATGCATCAAATCCCAGCAACAGAGCCACACAAGGGTCTCCTACACACTCTTCATAACAGTAAAAGAAAAAAAAAAAGAATCCCATCAACTCCAGCAACTTCTGCAGATGCTTTTCTTGCTGGATATTATCACTAAATTTACTGTGATTATGAGAGTAAAGTATATTCAATTAGTAGAAAAAAATATTTTAAGATTATTTTCATTTTCTGTTTTCTTTTAGCTGTAAATTCCATTTCTCCTTCAGACAGATTTGTGACTTGCAGTCCCAAATATTTACGATTTTGGGCAAGGAAGCATAAGAAAGGAGGAGAAATATCAATCCTGTACATTTACAATCACCATTCATCTCATAAATATCTATCTAATTTCCTTCCCCTCCCTTCAACCACTGTTGATTTCTCTAGTTACGGTTTTATTTTAGTATTAACTACCATTTATGTTCCCTAATTACTTTTTTTTAAATTATTTTAATCCGCGCTACCTAAAAACTTCTCTGCCTTTATGGAACCTTTACTTATGTTTCAACACAGGAGGTGGAGCCTTTGCAATGCACATGCAAACCTTCATGGCCTAACAGAAACCCACAGGAACCCCAGGACCGGTTCAATAATTCATTGTTTGTTAAATATAAAGGCAGTATAATTACAGAGTGGTTGCTCCTTGCTGTCAGTATGTTTGCTTGGCTGATTTTAGCTCCAGAACACGAGGGGCTGTAGAGCAGTGGCTATGTGAGAGAGGTGGAGGCCACGAACTGGCTTGCAAGTACTGATAGGATGAATGCCCCGTTGAAAGCCATAGTCTTGCTGCATATGTGATGGACAGTCAGCTGAGACCTGTCAGAATCTGGCCTCATGTTTATTCAAAGCACTGAGCAAACATGACATCTCTGCACTGTGTGAATAAATCCTAATTGTATGCAAAAGAAAATGCAAAAACTGCCCCATATAGTATTTGCTCAAGAGATTAGACTGAACTCAAATGATTTTTCTTCCTTTTGAGTTAATACTGTGTTATCTCAAGAAATAATTACACATACTTAATAGTACAATATATTAAAGTATGCCTTAAGGTATATTAAATGAAAAACAATTCTGGCTTCTTGATTAAACAGAGGTTTTAGATCATCCTCTTCAAGGAACAAACTTCCCCAAACACTAAGCTTCAAACAAAGCATGGAAACCTAAAGAAGACCTTGGCAGGGTAAAATGCATTTAAAGTAGACCTGTACAACAACTGCCCGTGCCCAGCTGGATGTGTTTCCAGCTGTGTGCACACACCAAGGGAACGGCTCCAAAACCAGGTGTAAGGAAGGAGAAGGGCAGGCAGAAAAGGTGGCACTTTCATTTTTACTGACCTGCTTTACAAGCTTTGGTGTTTGTGGTAAGAATAACAGGCTAGGTAGTGTGTCCAGCGCGCTCTGAGAGAAGACTTCCTTTATCTTCTGCTAGAAGGCAACTGACTGCCAGAAATTCTTTATTCAACAACTTAAAACCAAGATATTAAAACGTGGGACTGCATCATAGGAGATGTAGTATTATAGTATTATACTATTAGAAAAGCTAGTACTGGTTCAGTTGTATAAACTCCATGCTAGTTTTCAAAGGACTAATCTAGTTATAGATTGCTGTAGCAAATGCTGTTCCTAATACAAAAATAGTCTTTACTTCTTATTTGTGTAACATTTGAAGATTCGGTGTAATGCGGAATTGTTTTAGGACTCTGAATTTTTTTATTGCATTAAAATAAGGTATGTCATATTTCAATCACACTGGATGGTAATTCATATATATTAAACATATATTATATATAATTTTCGTAATCACTTTCAAGTAGTGTGATTATTATGAAATGTAACATTTTTCTTAAGACAACTTCAAACTGTTCAGAAATTAAAATGATGGTTTACCTTTCTGAAAAAAAAATATAGGACATCTGAGAAGAAAAACAAAATTCCCACTCTCCCAAGAACTCTTCTTGTATATTCTAAAATAAAAACAAAAATCCAAACAACTTTTAGGCATAGACAAGCAGCAGTCTAATGTTAAAAAACATGCTTCAGAGTGACAGGGGTGTGCATTGTCTATTGATTTGGTAGATACAGATATCCCTGAATTCTAGAGAACAAACCCAATTTCAGTCTCTCTGGAAACAGCAGGCTCTACTTAGCCAGACAGGATGAGGTACTATTCTTCTCTAGATGACCTCTGCTTTCAAAATAAAAGGGCTTAGTCCTGCTTCTGAGAGCATCAAAGCAGTATCACAACATAAAGCAGGACATGTCACAATACAAATCTTCCTTTGTTTCATACTGATATTGATTGTTATTTTTATAAAGAAGAGGGGGGAAAAAGGTGGAAAAAGAGAAAAGGAAGACTTTATGTTAAAAAAATATCAAACCATTTAGATGAAAAAATAATATTCGTGGTGAAACATGCAAAGTACGACACATTTCATTTTATTCTGGTTTTGTCCCTGTTTAGCATGAGTTTTCTCATTTCATCATTTGAATGTAACTTCTACCTCTGAGCTTGTCAGAATTTATTTTGTAACTAGATAATGTTATTTTCATAGTACTAATGGTAGTACTAGAGGTAATCATATAAAAAGTCAGAAAATAAACCATTAGTGGAACAAACATTGATATAATGAACATGCTATTAAATCAAAGTCTAAAAAAATATAAAGCTGATCTTCCCATTCTTTGACCACCTCTGCCTAAAAGTAGGGACCACAGGTAATGGATGCAACAGAAGAAACAGTTTCACAAGGAAAAAGAATTAAAGGAAAGAAGAACCTACAAACGACAGAAGGAGCAAAACCTAGGAAGACAACACAACAAGGAAAACCAAGTACTACACAGGATCTTAAAGAGAAAAATGATCCACAGGAGAATGGCCACTGTTACTATGAGCTTCCTACAGCTACCTCTGCCTTTGGATATTTTTAAAAAATTTATTAACCTGACAGCAGGAATTTTTATCCAGATTGCCCCCTGACGGGGCCAGTTTGGTAAGAGCACTTGCTACCTCTTTGTTTAGCATAGGGAAATCAAGAGAGGTGTTAAGTGGTGCCATGTGCACATTTGGTCAAAGGGAACTTCGGCCCCATCTGCCTCACCCGCAAATTTCCATGGAGAACTTGCCTAATCATTTATAGTCCAATAGAAACATCCTTTTCTCCTTCCTTCTCTTTTCTATGTTTGCTTCCTTTTTAATGTGCAAGTGTCTGATCTATTATTAATCTCAAAACACAAACCGGCGAGGATCTCAATCAAAGAATGTAACAGTTCTTTCACAAATTACCTGTTTACTGTCTGGTAGCCAGCAAGTCTCCTTTGAAACAGCCAGCCATTTATGTTGCTTTTAAACAAGTTTGTTGTTATTTTTATAACTTCAAAGACAGGGAGAAGAAAGATTAACTAATTAAAAATGAACCATTTGTCATTCAGTCATACCAACTACATACTGGGATTTAATTCTTTTTTCCCCTCATTCTCTAATGTTATTCTGAGTACAAATACAGAAAATCAGACTTCAAGCCATTTAAGAAACACATAACATATACTTTAGCAAAGAAGTAATTTGAAATTCAGGAGAACAAATAGAATTAAAACCCAAAAAAGTAAACACAATCAGCTTTCTCTCTACTCAAAATATCTTTTGTTGTTTGTTTGATTTCTTTTAAAATAGGCTGTCTTTGTCACAATTCAGGGACAGCAACAAGAGACTTCTTTATTTCCATACAGGCGAGGGAATTTAAAAGCGGGGCTGCAACATTTGCCCTTCATCAGCCCAATATTGCTTTCATCAAATGTTAAGGAGCTAAGGCTCCAGTCTCCTCAGAGTCGAAATGTATGTGCTAGCATCACCACTGCCCGAGATACCTGCAATACCTAAGCACAGCAGGAACGCTGAGCTGAGGATGGATTTTCTGTCTTACCATTGCATAGTGCTTTTTTTAGGCTTAAATGGGCATTTACTCCCCATTCACAAGTGTATGTCCCACTGACAGAGTGAGAACTCTGCCAAGAAACCAGACAATAACATTATTCAGAGTAGTTATTCAAGTCCCTAACTGTTTGCAAATACATATTTAAAAATGTTCGTGTCAAATATATCCTTCGGAAATAACAATCAGTCACATAGCCAGATCTCCAGGTTCTTTGAGAACTTATTCGTTATTTGAACAAGACACTACTACATTTTAGAAAAAAAGGTTTAAAAGCCTGTGTGATGACCCAGTTCTGTAAACATGCCACCCATTAATATTTCTCACTGGAACAGTCTTTGTAATGAAATAGCGTTCCTAATCCACAGATTACTTGCTTTAATAAAATATCACACATTCAAGCACTAGCAGAATCAGTCCTACGACATGGATAACTTAAAGTGCCCCACAACAAAGCATCTGCACTGTGCACATTACTGAATAAAATTATATGCAGATTGAACATATTTCAGAAGTTTGCTACATCTAAAAAAAGGCTCTGATTTTAATACAGAGACCACTCGGGCCATGAACTTCACTGTCAGTACAGTGAGCTTTCTAATGCACAAAGAGCAACAAACACACATGGCTTTTCTCCACTGAAATTACCAAACCTTATCAAAGTGTTCCTGATGGACTGAGATCTCTTATAGGCCTTTAAAATTTGAGCATATAACCAAACCACTGAGAACCATTCTTAACTACACTGATGAAAGAAAAGCTCGTAGTCTGAAGGCCCCCACAGGCTAGATACACTGTTAAGGATGATAATGTGAGCTTCCTCACAGCAACCTGGCAATGACCTCTGCTTTGACCTGTAGAGACACACGTCTCAAGAGGTGAAAGACTATTTAGTCCTTTATCCTTTGGAACTGAAATTATTCGAGTGCCATAAATTCTAATCAAGGCAACTCCAATTTAAAAACAAGCAAACAACAACAAAAAAGAAATATATATATTTCTTTACAGAGTAATACAAGGGATCTACTAACAAAACATAATCAGCTAGAAACAACTTCTACCCTGTTTCTCTGCAGCACGGATGGCTGTACAGAAAGATGCACACAGTTCTGAAACATGGGTAGCAAAATGGGAAAGGAAAATAAAGTCCCAAAGCCAACACAGGGGTTTGAAAACAAACCCTTGTTTATGTAAATGTGTGCAGATTCATTTAACTCCCATAGCCCCGCTCCATATTTCAAGCATACACAGCATTAGGAAAAGATCAAAAGCCTGCTAATGAACCAAAGAAAACCACAGACTTCAGATCCAGCCCAGGAAACCTAAGATTTAATTTCACTGGAACAAAACCTTGCCAGCAAAGTAAGAAGAAAAAAAAAAAAAAAAAAAAAAAAAAAAAAAAAAAAAAAAAAAAAAAAAAAAAAAAAAAAAAAAAAAAAAAAAAAAAAAAAAAAAAAAAAAAAAAAAAAAAAAAAAAAAAAAAAAAAAAAAAAAAAAAAAAAAAAAGAAAAAAAAAAGGTTAGCAGTCAATTTTTTTTTTTTCTGTCCAGCAATAATTAAACAGGAAACACTTGTGCTCCACAATTATAGCCTTGGTATTGCCCTCACTATATACTTACAGCTTTATTTATTTTGATAAGTTTGATGCAAAGAACTACAGACTCAATCTCAAAGAGTAACTTTTTACAATACAGGAAAATTACCTTAACATGCAAGTGCACTTCCAGCATTTTTTTAGCATCATCTAATTATGCTGCAAATTACCATCAATAAAGGATTAATTAAGGACTGGATCTAACTCCAGGAAAGTCAAACTGAGTCCACAGGGGCTTTTGATGCTTGGACTAGCCACTTCACTCTTGGGATTTTTACTGTACAGAGAATTTTATAAACGACACGCCCCAGGTGTCTACGCCAACTTTTCAATCTCAGCGGTTTATTACACAGATAAACACGAAAAGGGTTCTTCTTCTTCTAAGGGTTTTTCAGAGCAATACTTCATAACACATACTAAACTTGTTTGAAAATATAGTATAAAATGGCAACTAGGATTAATTACCTTAGGATCAAATCCCAGCGTTCTTAATCAAGAGAAAATACTACTTAACACTAACAAAAGCTTCCTCTAGCTAGCACCGTGGCATCTGGCCTGGGTTACTATTTTGAAGGATATTGCAGAGTAAGACAAGTTGATTCAAAAACGACACCACCTGGAATGCAAAGCGCCAGACTCAGTTTTTCTGTCTCTTAATTACATCCTATGGTTAAAATAGGAGATATTAATTCACAAATATTTTAAAGATTAAATAATAATACACCGTAAGATCTCCTGCAAAGCAACTTTGCCTCATACTGTACAGCAAAATAGCGATTTCTGCAACCAAAGCACTGTAGCTGTGTTAACTACACATTTCAAAACTGTACTTCTGAGCTGGTGTGTTTCAGGATAAAGTCCTTTATCGATATTTTGCACTTCAGAAAGTATTACCGACCATTTTTTCTACTATTTTCTTGTTTCATACGACTTCAGTATCAAAAGTCTTTTGCATGCAGATATGCAGATTCCAGAAAGTCCACTGGTATAAAAGCAGAAGTGGAGGATTACAGAGCCCCAGACTACAGGACAGAATTCTCTTTCAAAAAGAAACAAATTAAAAAACAAACAAACAAACAAACAACCAAAAAAACAAACTAAACAAAAAACCCAATCAAATCACCACCGGCAGGAGAAAGAAAGCCGGCAAACAACAAGCAAGCACAGCCCCTTTATTCACAGCTGCTCCTGTCATTACTCATTGGTAACAACTGCACCACAGTGACAAAGTGCATCTTCCCAGACACCTGTACGCCCGTTTCAGGTGGGAGCTATTTCAGATCATCACAAACTACTTATGCTGGTATTTCTGAGACTCAAAATGCTGCAGAATTCATTTGCTTTGTCACTGATAGCAAAGCACCCAGAAGAGAAACGAAAGTTTAGCGCACCTTTTCAAAAACAAGTACAATTAACTGTACTCCTGCGCTTTCCCCACTGGTATCAGGTACCAAAGAGCTGCCATTTTTACAATGCGCTATTTGCTACCAAAATAAAAAATCAATACCCACTGTTTCTCTGGCATGCAGTGAAATACCAAACCAAGAAAGTAGGAGAATAAGGAGGTGGATTTTAGGAAAAGGTACAGGCAAGCAATACAGGTGTTTGCAGAAGTAAACTCATCCATCAAAAAAAAGCTAAGCAGAATGTGTTCAGTAAAAGAGAAGAAAGCTCTTCACATCTCATCATTTAACTCCGTCCATCTGTGTGAAAACAAGACTCGTGAAATATCACTAACATCAAACGTTGGTCATTCATTCCAACTAAATCAGTACACGATTTTCACAAATTTTTCAAAAAACATGAAAGCATCAATGTAGAACAACTTTGTTCTCTGTGGACCTGTCTCCTCTCCTTGACTTCCTAAAATGCTCCTCCCTCTCCTGCTTAACAAATTTGGGGAAATTTTTCGCACAGCATGCATTAAATGTTTCATTGTAAAGCGAAAATTTTTATCTCTGACTACATGAAAGAAAGTTGGAGGAGAAAATTGTCATTGTCTATGCCAACATCTGTCAATAAGTTCACAATAATTTCAGAGACTGCAAAGAAAAGTCCAAAGTATGCATTCCTAACATGCTATTCATAACATTAAACAAAGAGAAACAACTATAGAGTGATGGTCTATGTTTATGTATCAGAGCTTTAAACAAAACTACGCTTATTTATTTTTAGCCTTTACTGCAAATCTGTCTTAAGGGATTTATCCATGACATAATGGCTAATCATCTTTACTTTACATTTGCTCAGTTTGATGCTCAAATTTATCAAAATAGGCCCACTGTTATTTATTTTTATGTTCTCGAAGTTGCTAAAATGAATTGACAAGAGTAGCTGCTAATAGCATCAGTCATAATTGTAACAAAACCTCAATAAATGGTTCATAAATGTTCATAAGTTCATGCTGAGGCAGTTGAACTATTTCTCCTACTTTTTTTCCTTGGGAACATCTTTTTAGCAGAATAAGAATCAGGCAAGCAAACATCTTACCCTCGCCAATACAAACAGCACAATATATTAATTTGTTGCTTTTTCAATAATGCTTTTAGGGACATAAATTATATTTTCAGTCCAGAAAGCGACAAGATATGCTTGCACATCATTTCTGTACCACACACAGCAACTCTGATTAAAGTATCTGTGTATATTTCACTACCACTGTAGAACACCCAAATGACAATGGCTAAAAAAATATCCTACCCTTTATTAGAAGACTTGCCTGATTTAAAAACAGCAGACATTTTCACTATTCTCAAATTAAGAGCCCATTTTTTGCTTTGTATATGCCTTGCTATACTTAATAGATGCATCCTAAACATTTGAGCAAATGAAACATAAACAGAGCTGAAGATATTTACACTACTCTACACAACTAATAGCCCTCTGAATTTTACACATTCTAATTCTTTCCTGGAAGAAATAGGCTAAAACAATTATTATATGCTTTTTGAACATTCAAACTGCTAATGGAAATTATGTTTTCCATGGAAACAATGATTACTAAGAGGGTGTTTAAAATGGATGTGATATTCAGTAATGGTCATTACTGCAATAGAGAAATTAAATTTTAGGATTTTTAATTATTATGATTTTCCCATATCTGTACTGAAGTTATTTAGTCAAACATTTTGTACTGTATCTTTCAGCAATGGGTAAAGAACATTTTAATATAAAATTGCATGTATTCCTTTGTTTTAAAAAAAAATCTTGCAGCTGTTACTGTAGCTGGAATACTGAAATCTGAATACTGCTACAGATTTCCTTACAGATTATGAAATCAAAACTTCAACCTTAGAAAATGGGCTCTCACTGTCACTCCCTTAAAGCTGCATTCTCTCTAAACAAGATCTTTTTCCCTTCAACTTCCACCTATAGAATAATGAAAAATAAGGAAAAGCTCCATTTCTATTAAGGTTTGTCTCAGGTCACAAAATGGAAATGACTAAAAAGGACTCCTTCAGGGGTGCAGTTCCTCTAAACCCAAAATGTCACTATGTACCATGCTGTGCTGCTCCAGCTCACATATCTATCAACATCTATCACTCAAGCACGCACCTCCACAGCTCTGCTCCCTTTTCTGATTAGAGATCAGAGTTGCTTGAGTTGGCTTACAGGGTGTCATCTGTTTGAATGACAGATGTCTGTGTTGGAGTGCCACTCTTGCTGCTTTTGTTTTGATTGCGAAAGGTTACACTTATCTGGCACAATTTAGAATATTCAAAAACAAACAGAAATTGAAAAGGTAATTTCTCTCTCCACGAGGATGAAAAGAAATATTTAATTTCTAATTTTAATTCCAAAAACCTTAGCTCCACATGCATTACCATTGCTAGTCTTTGTTTATTCAGTACAAAGTGTTCTCTATGAGCATGTTTTGGTTCTCTTCAGCCAGTTTTATTTTTACCATTTAAAATTATAACTTTTCAGTTTAATCCAGCCTCCAAAGAGCTGGTAGCACGTGAGACGCACCAGCACCTAATGCAATAAATGTTAATTAAGTACTTGAAAATGATCCCCCTCTCTATTATTTTATATTAGAGTCCACGAATCTGAAAAAAAAAAGACAAAACATCTGCAACTTGCATAAAATATGTTCGTTGTTAACAAAAGTTTTCAGGACTGACGCTGTCATTCTGGTAACCAGTTGCAACGGGAGCCGAGGGCTGTACGCTTGCATGCTCCAAGCTACTCCTTCCTACTTACAAGAAAATTGAGCGAACAGGAAAAAAAAAAAAAAAAAAAGAACAGGGGGAGATTGCTCTTCCGGACAACATGGTAGCAGTGAAATGAAATACCTAGACAGACTTACCGAAGAGCTTGCTGGGAGTGTCCTCGCTGTCATTTGATTCCACAGGCGCAAGCAAGGGCTCATTCAGCTCGTTGTCTGAAGTAGCTGCCTTGTCCTCACCTCTCAACTCTGCATTCATTTCACTCCGCAGTGACAGCAAGGGCTTACTGACTTGTCCAGCTATCATTGGATCCTAGGATGGGGGGGAAAAAAAAGAGTGAGGGGGAAAAAAAAGTGGCAGCTTTGGTGTGCGTATACTGTCTCTTCCACTCCCTCTCTTACACACACACACACATACATACACACACTCTCTCTCTCTCCCTCTCTCTCTCTCTCTCTCTCTCTCTCTCTTATCTCTGGCTGCTCCTGCTGTTATTGCTGGCTGCAGTCAAGTGAAGAGCTATTACAGATCCAATGAGTTTTCCATTACTCCCCACCCTATTAAAGCTCAACTAGCATGTGAGAGATTCAGGATGCTTTGGAGAAAAACTTCTATGAAAGCAACATAACCAACACAGCTTTAATTGTGGGATGTGCTTTTTGTGTGTGTATGTTTTTACACCTCACCCTGTCCTTAACATAGTAAGAAAAGCAATTCCTATATGCTCCAATGCTATGGAAGAGGAGCACCCTGTGAGCGTAGAGTGATTTAAAGAAGCAGCCTCAGCTGTACAACATTAACAAAATCAAATGCACAGTTTTTAGTATTCCATCATATCTATGAAAATACACAGCATGAAATAGCCATTTCATTACATATATTTAACAGAGTGACAGATTTCTAACTATTCCTGTCTCTGGGATACTATGCTCCAAAAGTCCATAAACACAAAAACACACATTTTTCTTTTGAGAATAAAAACCACACAAGACATTTTCTAAAAGATAAAATTAGGGAAGATACTTACACATACGGTTTGCAATTATTCTTGTGTTTGCGACATCATATCCCACATAAAACATTACACATACATATATACATTTAAGTTTTTTCTTGATGATTTGAATCTGTCTTATCTTCTGCTCACTGAGGACATTTGGGGGTCAGGCATTATTTCCAAGCACACTCAATTATTCCATTTGTAAACTAATAAGCATAAATCGTGACAGCATGGAAAGCAGAGCAAAAAAAAAACTAAAAAAAAAAAGAAAAAGAACAAGTGACCTTGTTGCTCTCTCTGGCAGCTATTTATTGCAAAGTTCATGCCTAAATGGCTCTTATGCAGAGAACAGGTGACCAGCGAGCAAGTAGGTTGGCTAGCATGTTCCCTCTGTCCCGTCCTCACATTGGTCGATGTTTGCCTATGGGTTTTTTAATGTATTCATGTCTGAAAAGTGAATTTGATATGACACATGATAATCTATGAAAATGTTAATCAATACAAATAGTTTAAGCTGTCATCAAATGCACTTCTTTAGTCAATACTCATATTGCCGAAAACAATGTCACTGTCACCAGGGCTTAATTTGCACAGCACTTAAATATTGGACTCTGTGCATCAATGCACTCCTCTTCAAATACTGTAGGTAAACACATTTTCTCCCTATTTAAGGCTGAAGCACTCAGCACGCATTTAGTTGAGCCGAATCCTCCCTTTTGAATACCTTGATAGGTCCACTGGAGAGCAAAATTAATACTTAATTGAATCTCACAGTCATCAAAATAATCAATACTTTTTTATTATTTATTCTTTACAGTCTGTTGACTGTTTCAAACCTCTGAGGGAATGGAGGAAAGGATTCATGGCTTTGAAACACTGTCATTTAACAAGGTAATTTTCAGTGGGGCATTAGAGGTTGTGAAACATATAATAAAACAAAAATGGTGGCTTATAATGGGAAGAAAGAAAAGAATTATATTTCTGCCATCTAACAAAACAGGATAAATAAAAAAAGCAAGTGCGAGCAGGAGAGGGAGAAAGGAGGGGGAGAGGGAGAGAAAGACTGGCTTTTGAAGGGTTTTATCATATCAAGAGCAGAGCTGAGCTTTCATAATGCTGACATTTCTCATTCTGACAATCCTAAACAAGTGGAAAGGATGAGATCGCAGATATCATCTTTCATCACATTCCCCAGCTTAAGAACCAACATGACAGCTTCTCTCCCCTTTACACTGTTAATTACTAAATAAAATACTGCTCTCTGTCAGCATTAGATTATTGCAGATAGCAACCACAAACATTACTCCATTGTTTTGTTTTGCCTTTTTTTTTTAAAACCAGTGATACCTGCCTTGAACTCTTCAGAAAATAAATTAGGCTTGTGTCTACATATTGTAAATATATGAAACATAATCAATTTAATCAATGTGGTCAATCCATGTTATTGTCAGGTTAAATTGCTGGTGATTTATTAACGTTTCATTTACTGTGTTTATTAGGCAGCAACAATCTGAACATTTCTTAGATGTTTCTGGAGAGGAAACAGAAGTCAACAGATTTCTTCTGCAGACACGGTAAAAAAACTCTTACTTGTTTTATCTCATATTCATACTGCACTGTGGACAGTCATTTACTGGGGTGGAAACATCTGTTTGTTTACTTTCATATACTAAATAATGTATTTTAGCAGATTTTGCAGCTAAAGGTCATTGTGAACACAAACAGCACTATTTCGAGGTCTGTGCTGCTGCTCTCAGTTTCAGCTATTCAGAACTAACATCAAGATTTGATACTAACCTCCATAACAGTTGGGAATCAAGACAAAATTTGACCCTTTTCATCAAAGTGGTTTGGGGAGGGAACTAATCCTGTCCGCATAGCTATACTCCTAATCTGGGGACTAACAGCAGTTTAACAGTGGATGCTGCATCAGTGGGATTCTAGATTAAGTCTAAGACTCTGAAGTTGAATACACAACAAATGGGAGGAAGAAAAATGTGGGAAATGTGACAGCACTGGGAGAAACCTCAGCCCTTAGATATACAGCCCCTCCGGTGGGGCTAAGACCTTACTTGTTATATATACCAATAATTTGGCCTCGTCTGGAGTACTTTGTTCATTTCTGGGTAGCCCATCTAAGAAAGATACATCAGAAAAAGGTGTGGTAAGATTGATAAACTGATGGAGAAATTGTGAGTGTTTACAGAAAAGTGTGACTAAGAACGAGCATGATCAAAGGATAAAGGATAATAAATGGCAGGGAGAAAATGTAGATCAGTTCACCTTACTTCATCCGAGGAGAAAAGGTGTCTCCACTGAAATGGGAAAAAGTCATAAATCTAATAATAATAAATGATACTTTTCTAAACAGTAAGTGGTGGAAAAGCTGTGGAACTGACTGCTGCGAGGTATCACTGAGAGCCGCACCGCTCTAAACACCGACATAGCCAGTCGCATGGCTGGGCAGGCTCTTAGCAGTGAATTTCAAACAGCTTTGCAAACACACAGGCAAGGACTATAAAAACTGAAATAACACAAACTGCTGCCGCCTCCCTCAGACAGTACCGGAACCTGTAGTTAACCCCCAGGGTAGCTCTCTCTGTCAGGTGGTAAATGAACAACAACTTTCTCTATGAGCGGACAGATTAGATACTGCCCAAATTTCTGGTCTACATGAAGACTAAATAAATCACTTAAACGATGGGTTAAGGGAAGGTTTGTTTCCTTGAAAAACTTATTTTAAAATGGACATTTTTAAGCTTCAGGCTATCTCCTGACCTTCACACTTTCTGTGCCTAAGAATGTGTCTGTTCTGCAGTGAATTATGCATAATTAAAAACTATTGCTTTTATAAAACATATAACAAATCCTAATTCCAGTGTACAGCAAGTGGCCTAGTCTGCAAAATCCCTTGTGAACAGAGGGATTGTTCCTATATTTCCCAATGGCCTCCCCAGAAAAAAATCCTGGAGTAATTACTACGACAGCTGCAGGCACAGCAGTCTTCTCCTCCTCTTCTGCCCTCCTACAGGTCCATTCCAGAGAGGACCCAGGACATGGAGTGGATACACTGAGGCAAGGACGTGAGTACACATCTTTTATGGCTAATACTGTCAAGATCTGTTCTGCTGCACTGGATGTCTGTTGGCTCGATGCTCAGCATTTGCTTTTTGGAAGGTGTTATAAGTCAGATTACACTTTGCACTGTAACACAGGCCCTTCCATTGACCGACAGACACACAAAAGTTTAAGCTTCTCATATGCAAAATTGAAAAGTCTAAGAATGCATAAACCCAGCGAGATGAACTTTGTAAAAAGGGTTAATATGCTTTAAGTAAGAGGCATGGGAACGTAACAGGGGAATTTCAAAGTTCTAGTTATGAGAGAACTAAGGAATTACGATTCCTTTATTCAAATATACCTGTATATACCAGACACCTACTGACAAATTTTGCACACGTCTCTTGCAGATACTCATATAACTTGTCATCTATTTCTTGTCCAACTAGCACTGGTATTTCCAGACTTGCCTGTTTTCTGTGAGATTTCCCTGACAGCTCTGTGCTGCAAGTGGTCCTCCCTGCTGTGTGTCTCCCTTAAGGGTGGCTCATACCTTCTGTAATTCAGTCGCAGTACCTGCTACACCACTGCTCAGCCCTGCCGCTCCCTGATGACTTAAACTGGCTGTTGGTCTTAATTTAACACTAAAAATCAGGTAGATTTGCCAATGCAAATTGCAGTTCTAGTAACACGCCCTCTTTTAAAAGCTAGAACTTTTACTTTTTTCCTATCTGCAGCACTGCAGGGAGTACAGGAGAACATTTATCACCATGTTAAAAGCTTTGCCTTTGCACTTTAAGGGTAAAGGTGCTGCTTCAAAGCCAAACTATTTAGTAATCAAAGAGCTTTTAAAGGAAACTGTATGGGTTTTGTGTCAAACGTGCCCTAGGCAGAAGCCTAAAAATAAGAGAATTAATTACTTTTTTCCTTAATGCAGGACTTGGGTGATAATAGAGCTTTATAATATACTGATTTAGCCAGTGGTCTAAATTTTGTACTTCACCATAAACATTGTTGCTCTGAATGTAATTACTTTTTGAATTTTAGTTCAGAGGAAAAGTAAAATCCTCTGGTTTGCTTTTTATTTTGCCCTTAGTTTGAAGTTACTTTGCATGGACTTTTTTTTCCTTGTTTAGAAGTACTTGAAACCAATTTTCTGATTTTGGCCAAAATATGAAATAAATCCCATTTCCTCCCTTCCTCCCATGTCCCTCCCTCCCCTCCCACACCCCAATCCTGATCTTGTGCAGACTTCTGTTTGGGACATACACAATAAATTTCTTTGAGAGCAAACACAAAAATTCTAGTAAACATAAAATTTACATTGTTCTAATGAGTTATTATTGTAACAACTACAGTAAAAAATTATTCAAATTGTAGCTTTTAATTTTTTAATCAATATCGAGCACAATCATAAACTTATATAAAGTCATTCTAAGATGTAACTTAGCTTTATTTTTGAGTGAGGAATGCATTAAAAACACTCTACTGGGAAAGGATAGGTTTGGGGTTTTTTTTCAAATGCCAGCACAATTTAGGATTACCTTCCCTCTTGGTCCTCTTATGAAATAGTCCTTCTTACTTCATTTTATTGCTTCTAGAGGTATTAATTTTTTTCCCATAAATATTTCTCACAGACAACCTTCTCTGGTTCTTTCTTCTTTAAACATTGTTTTATCTGCTGTCACTAATGTGCTGATATTTCCATTCCAATCTATCCACAGTGTGGTTTATGCAAATTACTTTAAATCAACCTTTCATCCCCTGCTAGCCTCTGACCATTGCTACCTTCTGGCTGACCCTTGCTTAGAAAAGTTACAGAGAAAATCCGACCGTTTTCTTCACAGCCACATCTTTAGGTAGATGTTTATGAGCAAAATAAGCAAAACAAACAAAACTGCTGAGAAACGATCCCTGATCTTCCTTCACTACTTTGATCTTGAACTTCTATTTACTGCCTTACACATTTGCTTCTCTTACTCATATTACTCATACTTAACTTACTATAATCTGCCTCCCCATCTCACAGCAAAAAGCTGATATATCCCCAACTCATCTCACTCAATATGAATATTATTACCAAAGAGAGTCTCCACTTTTCTTCAGCTAGAATAGTATTTATTCTCCTCATTAAAATCTCTGTAGGAGAAAAAGAAAGTTCTTTTTTTCTCCCTTTTCTGAATAATAGTGTGATCTTGGGCATTTTATTTTTCCAGTGATACTCATCTTTACATGTATTGTCCAGGTTGCAGTTATAAAAAAACAATTTCTAGTTAAAAGTAATTTAACTCATTAACTAACCAGTGCTAAATTATACTCATTTTATTAATAGTACTGAACTATAATTAACAATTTAATTTGGAAAATATCATTGTTCATGGTTTTTTCTTGCTAGTCAGTCTAGCTAGAGGCTGCAGGATGGGAATAGACACACAGCAGCTCCATGGTAGCAGATAGCTAGGTCACCATTTATTTTATAATCAGTGTGGGTTTATTGCTCTAAAGGTACCCCAGCAGTTATCCTGCAATCCTCAAACAGGAAAGAAAGGCAAATGATGCTGGTTTCCCCAGAGAAAAAGTGAGGAATAGTAATTCATTGTAGGAGACTGCTCCATCTCTGGTCCAGAAAAGCCATTTCTGGATCCTGCTGGGAAAGAAATACCTGCATATTTTGTGTTTTTCCTGAGCCACGTGACACTAATGCCAGAGTACATACAGCACAGAAGCTTTACTCTAAATGTTGCTCATAACTCCTAGACTTGATTTTAATGCTCCTGATAGAGTTATTAATCCGATTTAAGATTCACGTTGCTCTTCTTATTGCAAATAATTTCATCCTTGGAGTTTTGTACCGCATACAGGGTGAAGGTATTCAAAACTTTATTAATTAGACAACAAGAATTTAAATTTTGGTCTTGGCCCAATTATAATAATTCCCCATTTAAATTACGTATTGCCTTACTGGAAAGGAGCTTTTTTATCTGTGGACATGTAGCAGAAGCTTGTATGGATACATAGCTACTATTCTGGGGAGCTACCACACTCCTCATATTTCTACCTTATAGAAATAAGAAGTCTAGAGAGTGGTGAGAGAAAGCAGCCTTCTCCTAGTTAAACATTCTCGGAGTTGCACAAAACCTGACCAATTTTTGAGAAAGCAGAAGATCAGGCCTTACAGATCAGGATAGGACAAAGGAAGAACGGGCATTTTTGACTGGGGCCAACATGGTTGAATAAGCCTTCAGTAGACTTTCCTACTCATTTCATAGAATCATTTCGGTTGGAAAAGACCTTTTAGATCATCAAATCAAGGAGATTTCTTACTGTTCTGCTATCTGGTTTCATGAAAGAAGGAGTAAGACTTGGACACATTTTCTTCATTGAGTAATAGATGATTCCCAATGCTCTGTCAGTTCTATTCTACAAGAAGCCATGTCAAACATAAGAAAACATTCAGAAAATTATAAGTCTGTAAGAATAACTAAAATTTTTGCACTGTGGGGCCAATTTGCCAGAAGACTTGAAAAAGATTCCATTATGAAGAGGAAAGCATTGTCTTTCATTATGAAGAGAAAAACATTACAGAAGAAAATACCATTCCACCCTAATGTAATACATCAGCTGTCTAAAGGATCCTTGCTATTAAAAAGAACCAAAAACCTCTTCTTGTTCACCCTGAAAAGTATTTCACATGGGGTTGTTTGGGGTGCTTCATGTTGTCTCCACACAAACCACCTAAAGGAGACATGACCGTGTTCACCAGATCACTGCAAGTGCTCTTTCACAAGCCTGCCAGTTCCACAACTTGTCTTTTTTCTTGTTTAATATTTGCTCGTTTTCTATTTTGAAGGGGCCTTAAACATAAGGCCTGCTTTCCAGATGATTTTACTACATATGTTAAAAGATCCTTCTGGAAACTACAGTATCCCCTCATCAGCATAATCCTTCTGCTCTCCAAGGTAAGAAGAGGCCATAAACAGCCTCTTTGCATCTAACAAATACAATGAAATACTCCATGGGATTCTCTGAGTTAGTTTTTCCTAGGTTAAAGTTTGTTTACCAGGATTTCCACCACAAAGCATTCAAATTATAAAATTTTGACCTAATTAGAATTTATCATCATGGCTAGGCTTGGCGAACGAAGGTTTGAGAGGGGCTCTACCCATACAATGTCATTTGAAGTTTCTCTGTATTTTCATTTGTCAGACTTTGTCAACCATGCACACACTAGAAATTACTTCAATTGAAAATATATCAAAGCCAGAATTCAGCTAGAGTTGCTTTCTTTAACAAACCAGGCAGAACCACACCAATACCAAACTTATAATAAATTTTGTATTTTGATCAGGTGTGAGAGAGAAACTTGACCAGGCTGCATAGAAGGGACTCAGAGCAATTGAAATAAGCTCTCCTCTCAGTTAAACAAAAACTTGATTTTCCATAACATGTCAGGACTTCTATGATGTAAAACAGAGAAACCATTAACTTGAATTTTTGAAAATTAGAGCATGGGTTAAACAGTAACCTCCCTCAGCAGTTAATTCAGTACTGCATTTGGTCTAGGAAAACCCAAATCAAGATCCATCTGTAGCTAGCCATGGACTCAGCCATATCAGGAAAGTCACTTTTTCTTTCAGGATGGATCTAGCTCTCACCAGAAATCTCATCAAAGACACACCATGTAGCACTTTCAAAAGAAAATTTCTTGCAACAGGGACAAAATCATTATAGCACAATGAAGCAAGATTTACTAGTGAAAACTTCTCTTTTTCTGAAGATTTTCAAAGCAATACTAATCTAATTCCAGCTTCATACAACTCTGGGATGTTTTGAATTGTTTAAAAACAATTATAATCTATAACATAAGACACAGTCACAACCTAGACCAGTTTGGAAATTCAGCATCTATTTTTTGTGAATCTTTTAAAATCCTTTATAAATAATAAACAAATCATAAACAAATCCACAAGGCAAGTCAAGATTTCACCAGAATATCAAAATCAAAAGTTGCTGAGAAATCTTCAATACAAAATTGTTCTTTTTCAGCTCGAAGCAACTGAGAAAGTCTGCCTTGAATTCTTCCTAAACAAGGCTGAAGGCTTCCCCAGTCTGAATCCAAACTCAGGGACAGCTCAACCTTGGGTTTATATATTACACGGTTAACAAATTAGTCAGCTCTTCATGGTCCTTCCCTTAATACAGCATACCTGAATTTTAGTGACAAGTATGGGAAATTACTTATCTCCTGGCATTCCTACTAATATCATACTTTATAGGGGTGGACCCTCAGATTTCTTTTTATCGACTCTATACATAGAATAAAAAAGCAATGTTCTTTTCTTTTTCCAGATACTAGAAGATGCACTGCCATAAAATGTGCACCTTTCAGCTTAGGACTAAGAAACCCAAATAGTTTTCCTATCATTCTCATATGTGGAGATCATCTGACAGCAAAATCTGCTGCTATAACTGCTAAACATACTTAATAATGCCACAAATACTGCCGATCAATAATGCAATGTTTTTTATATTTCCCAAGCCTTTCTCATTGATGAATGAGTGCAATTGTTTTTTTAATCATTACAAAGGATCTTCGGGGTTACTTTTCTTCACACCAGGTCTTCATCAACACCTGAGTACCACATCTTTCTTTTCATGTTGTAGATCACAGCGTAGTAATTTCTAATTAAATGTATTACAAATTCAACATGCCTTTAATTGTCACACAGCTTCATATTTCTAATGCAATTTGTATAAGGACCTGGTTTTCTTTAAAAGCTTGAAGCCCAGAGGATACTTCATCTTTTTGTCAATGATCTTAATCTGCTGGAAGTTGCAGATATGCTTACAAACTCCCAATGTTTCATGCACACACTGCGCACAGTAACAGTATTACGTGTTGCACATATAGGAGCATCACTTCAACATAAAGCATCTTTTCTGTTTAATGCCTTACAATAGGAAAACAGCAGAACATTTACCAATCATTTCAGTAGCAATTACTGTAACTGGATTATCAATAAACAATAAATGAAGCATTTCTCAAATCTGCTATGATTTTCCTACACGAACAATTCTGTTCTCTATTAGATACTGTTTGGCTAGGGGATTTGGAGGGGGGGGATTGTTCATTTTTTTTAACCAAAAAATTTGCCATTAGCTCAGTTGGTCAGAGCATGGTGCTGATAACATCAGGGTCGTGGATTCGATTCCCATACAGGCCATTTGCTTAAGAGTTGGACTCAGTCCTCGTGGGTCCCTTCCAACTCTGCATATTCAGTGATTCTTGGATTTGGCATTGGCTCCCTATCATTTCTTAAGAAAAATCCTTCAAAACAGATCAGAGAGTAAAAAAAAAAACCCCATGGAACTAGGGCAACACTTTGCTGTTTATGCCTGCTTTTTGCAAACTGGCCAGTATCACTGAGCTGCTCCGTTTCACCCTTAAAGTGTCACTGTCACTGCTCTGCTCAGGGAGCACAGCCACAAGTGCTGTTGATTCCCTTCTGCTTCAACAGGAGGAAAATATTTCCAAAGATCCTGCTATTGTTTATCACATGCACATCTAATGTGTGTATGTATATGTATGTATATATTACATACATTAAAAAGTTTTTTTTGCAGCCCTGATTCCTTCCCAGTGAAGTTATTTGGTAACCCTGGATGTACTTTTAGCTGTTTCAAAAAAAAATGGTAGTTCAGCATAAACTATCTTATCATATTATTGGGCTCGAATTACTTTTTAACCTATTAAAAACTTTATGTTATGTTTTAGGGAAACTAATAAATGTAGTTTTTGATTTCAAAAGTTTCTTTCAAATTATTAATATTATTTAGAGACATGGCATAAATATCAGATTTTTTTTTTTTGTATGCACAAATATACATACCATTGCAAAATCTGGGTTTGGTAATATCAGCACCCAAAAAATTAATATTAAAAAAATTATAACTTCAGAGTGATTAAAATATAAAAATAAAGCAATAAAATGCAGAATATGAGTTTTGATCATAATTTCACATAATTTCTTCATTATAAATTATTTTCGTGTGCCAGTCCAAATAGAAATTGTGTGTTTTGCATATATATTTGAAGAAAGAATATTTTATTTTTTTTTAATTTAAGGAGAAGTTAATTCCTATGTCTATACTAATCATTAGTTTTCTGAACCTAGAAGCTACACATATTTACGTTTTGCATATGAAAAGGCAAAGAGCCACTTGGGTTTCCTACAGCAAGCCTCAGTATCCTGGTACAGCTGTGGGATCATACAGTATTCAAACTACCTTCAGTCTTCCTTTTAGTCCTCTTTTAACAAAAAATAGCCTTTCCCATGTGGGAGAGGATGTTTGCCACCAAGAGCAGGGCTGGCACCTTGGAAGCTCAGTGTTGCCACTGAACTTCAATGCATTGCTGGCCATTAGACTGTTTAACCAATTTGCAGAGGGAACAGGGCAAAGGTGTCTATTTTGACTTTTAAGCCTCCCTGTGAAAATGTGCAAAGTAATCTACCCTATCCCCACAGAGCCTCTACTGAACTCTTTCTTGATCTCTGCTTTTCTAGGGTTTAATAATATTTAACCTAAAGTTTCTTAAAAACTAACTTTCCTCAGGTAATACTCACAAATTTTAATTATATTTACTGCTAGGACAATTTCCACTCTATTTAAGTTGCCCAGTAATAATTTTATCCAATGACTGCCATTTCTTCCTTTTGTTAACCTACTCCTGTAATGATTTACCTGCTTTCAATATCCACAAATATTCATTTTCTCATATGTTGAGCAAATAATCAAGCTATGCATACTTAACCAATTTATTCCTTACATCAAGAAAAATCTGCCTCTCATTTCTTAACCTGGCAGCACTTCTGATGCATTTCACAGAGCTGCTGCAGGTCTTGATTGCACCTGGCAAACCCAACACTGGGAAAACTTCAAAGGGTCTTCTAGGAGCAAAAGATGCTTTGCCCTTGCTCTGTTGCTGCTCACACTGGTACAGCGTGTGCCTTCCATACTCCCAGCCTGAGGACCTCAAGAAGAATTAAAAAACCAGAGGACTCTTTGTCAGGAACTGTAGTGACAGAACAAGGAGTAATGTGTACAAATTGGAAGAGGAGAAATTTAGGCTGGAAGAATTTTTTTTTTACTGTTAGGGTGGTGAGATACTGGAAGAGGTTGCCCAGGGAGCTTGTGGATGCCCCAACCCTGGCAGTGTTCAAGGCCAGGTTGAAAAAGGCCATGAAACCTGGTCTAGCAGAAAGTGTCCCTGCCCATGGCAGGGGAGGTGGGACTAGACAATCCTTAAGGTCCCTTCCAATCCTTAACATCCTATGAGTCTATCACTCACCGGGACAGTCGCTGCAGGGGCAGGGGGGGCAGCCTGGACGTGGTGCCCAGCAGCCACAGCTCTGCATGTTTGCTCTTTAAACCTATAATTAACCTTTGGGCTTCTTGTAGGCTGAGCTGGGTGTGTGCTCCTGGGACCCCGGCCTGATTAGACCTGTTTACTCTGTGGTTTGCACAGCTTACATGGCTCAAACACAGATGGCAGTCTTCTTTCTTTTTTTTTTTTTTTCCTTTTTTTTTCCTGGTAAGCTTTTCCAATAGCAAAAGGACAACATCCCATTACTCTAGGGTGGATCCCATCAGGGCCAATAGACTTATGATTATCTAATTGGCAGGAAAGGTCACTAACTATCTCCTTCTGTCACAAACTTCCAGCTCAGGAGTTGGGTATTCTGAGGACAACTGGTCTTGGTATTGAAGACTGAGGAAAAGAAGGCATTAAGTACCTTTGTCTTTCCCCTGTCAGTATACTACCCTCTGCATTCAACAAGTGATTAACCCTCCTTTTGCTTCCAGTGTATGTATAGAAACTTTTCTTGTTGTCTTTAACTGTAGCAGCCAAACCAAGTTCTAACTGGGCTTTGACTCTTCCTACGTGACCTCACAACATCCTTATACTCCCTCCTCCCAGAGGCGGTAGATTCTTTTTTTTTATTTGCTCCATTTTGCTGTTGCTTGCAAAGCACCAGTTTTTGTGAGGCATGCTGCAGTTCCTGCTACCCTGGCTCCTGCTTGCTGGCAGCCTTGGTGTGCAGCAATGGGAAGCTGTGGCTGTAGGTCAGCCTGAAGTGGGTAGGACAAGACCCTCTTTTCTGTTGCAGCTTCCACAGGGCACACTGGTGGCTGCCCAGAGAGACTCATTTCTTGTTCTAGCGTTCTTTTTTTCCTCCAGTGAAAGTGTTTTGCAGCAGGACACAGCCTGGGAGCAGCCTCTGATTTGCCCTGGGCTAGATGATGCACATGAGCAGAAAAATTATGGTGGGGACTCCCTCATGAAGACAGGCTGAGAGAGTTGGGGTTGTTCAGCCAGGAGAAGGGAGGGTTGTGTGGAGACCTCACAACAACCTTCCAGTATCTGAAGGGGGCCTACAGGGAAGCGGGATGTGCTTTAAAAAGGAATTGTTAAATATTCAGGCTGTTCCCATGCATAGAAAGACAAGTTGTCAAGGAAAAAGACCAGCCTGGTTAAACAGAACTTAGGCCGGAACTTGGGAAAAAAAAAAGGTACAAATAAGGAGCAAGTTCAGAAGAAATTTGGCAAATGGACAAACGTTCATTACAGAGAAGGAAGGCAGGAAAGTAAAACACTGTAAAATAGGAATGGAGCAGAGCTCATGTCTGCTAACAGCAGACCCTATCTGTGTTACTTTTTTTTTTTACTAGCACTGCTGTTTCCTCAGTAATATTCCCTTTCCAAGCAGTTATTCATGGGACATTCAAAACAACTGTCCTTAAAGTCCCAGTAGATAGTTCTTAGGTTCTTAGGGCTGGCTGGCTGGAGGTTCTTTTAACCTACTGAGATTTTCCTCCGGCACATTTATTCTTGCTTGTGGTTACAGCAGTTGCTCCCTCTTGAAGATCTGCACTGTTTTGGTGAGTTGACCACAGCAGCCAAGCACCCACACAACTGCTCACTCCCTCCCTTCTCCCACAGGATGAGGAGAAAACAGAGGGAGAGATGACTTGTGGATCAATATAAAGACAGTTTGATAAGGGAAGCATAAGATGCATGTGCTACCAAAACAAAATAAGGACTTTTTAGCATTATTTCCCATTGACAAGCAGATATTCAGCCAGTTCCAGGGCAGTGGGGCCTCAGTATCCGTAACAGCCACGTAAGAAGACTAATACCATAACTACAAACACCCCCATTCCTCCTTCTTTCTCCCAGCTTTTAATACTGAACACTTCATCACATCTATGGAATATCCCTTCAGTCAGTTGTGGGAAGACATCCCGACAGTGTCATAGAATCATGGAATGATTTGGGTTTGAAGGGACGTTAAAAATCATCTAGACCAAGTTGCTAAAAGCTCCATCCAACCCAGCCTTAAACATTTCTAGGGATGGGGCATCCACAGTTTCTCTGGGCAACCTGTTCCAGTGCATCACCACCCTCACAATAAAGAATTTTATTTTCTGTTGCATTTTAGACCAAACTCTTACTCATAGATTAGGATTAGCCTTCTCATTTACTTTTATCCACATCTACTTAATCCATTTATTTGTTGGATTATGTAAGTATTTCTCAGCACTACAGTATCTAGATGCTTAATCACATACTTTGATATCTGTGTTTTCATGCAAACTAGAGTGTCCTCAGAATATATGTGAATATTAAAATGTTCTCATTGGCCATAAAATCAAGTTGTTGGGTGATTACTTCAATGTGACACATTATTTAAGCTTACCATCGTGCCTTCACTTCAAACATTGTAAGTCAATGAAATTATATTGTAGACACTGACAACACATACAATTCTGCCTGTTTGATGTCCCATTACTGCAATAGCAGCAGCAATGGTTCTGGAAAAGGCTTTTTTTCCCCCATAAGAATGTGCTACCAGTTTTGCTGTCACAAATAGGGCGTCTTCTTAAGGAGCACAATAATGCCACTTAAGTGACTACCACAATGTATTTGCTTGTTTCCAAGAGAATGTAAAGTAATATGCCCACAGGCCTACATATAGAATTATTAGTAAAAGATGACCAGCAGCTACTACACAGAATCAAAACACTTCTACAAAAAATCGATTCATCTGTGCAGCCCAAACAGCAAAAACACTAAATATTCTGAGACTAGATACTTAGCTAGAATATGAGATCAATTTTGTAGCACCAAGATATGCACACAGGTATTCCCTATGTACCTTGCCAAAGTCTAGCAGAAAAGAGAAACTGTAACCTCTACAGAAGTAATACAATTTGTACAGTTCTACCAGCAGTTTCAAACTTCCCTCTTCTGATAGTCTTTCATCTTCAAATCCTAACACTCACAATGAAATTTCTGTTGGGCTCAAAATAACCTCTTCACGTGGAAAGTCTAGAAATTAATAAGCCTTGAACTCCGAAGGGGGAAAATAAAAAAGGGAAGGGGAAAGGAAATGATCCTAGTTTTAGAGGACTATAAGTATGAAGCACAGAATATCAATTTCATTATATTCTAAGGCCAAGTTTTATATAGAAGTTAATAAAATGAGGAAAAATCTAAAGCTACAATAATCAGAAAAAAAGATGGACTCCTTTTCTGTTTGGTATGGTCATATATTCTGTTCCATACACCAGTTAAAGTAAAGCTATTGAGAGGCCGTGCTATAACCCACTTAGATTAATCAGCAACTCACCAGGGATCGGGGTGCATTAACATGAATTGCATGCTTAAGTAGCAATTCCCTGGACTTTATCACATCAAAATCTGCCTTATCTGGCAATTTAAAGCATTTATGATTTTAGAAGTCTCATGTAGCCACATACACAAACCTTTATGCAGGGAACTGTTCCCAATTCTACATCACATCCTCAACCAGCCTGATTCCTGCAGAGCAACTGAGTAATAATAGGAGGTGGACAGACAATCTAACAGCACAAACAGTTGAACAAATTACTGGGCTTGTTTTCTGAATAAAAGTTCTAGCTGCAGACTTACTCTATTTTTTAGTCTGTTTTTACAAGCATCAGAAAAGAGAATAAAAAAAAAAGAGTGAATAAATGTGCACTTATGAACAGAAATTGTTAAATAAAAATACGTTAGTTTCCACCTTTCCCTCACAACAACTATCACAGGTAAAGGTAAGTCTTTCAAAAGGCACACATTTCCTTTGGTATCAAAGTGAACTTGAAGACCACAAATGAAGAAGATGTATGACACAGAGAAGTGTCAACAGAAATGAACACTTACACTGGGCTTCAAACCCCAATTTTTAGGGGTCACTTCATGTGACTTATGTTACTCCTTCTATAGGATTTCTGTGTATGTACACAGCCTTAAGGGTCTTTAAAGAAAGGATGACAACATACTGAAAAGCACTAACAGAAGCACAACCAGATACGTGAAATTTATTGTGACAGAGTAACATGTAAGAGGAGTGTAAGAGGAACTGCTGTGATGAAAACAAAGCCATATTTGTGTTGTGGTTAAATTATGGCTTTCTGATATGGTAGTCGTTTATCTCTATCTGAAGGTCCTTTGAGCATGTAACCCTGGACTAAGTATACATACTGAAATCAGTGGGACCACTTGTATGATCACATTTTGTGAGGTTGGAACACAGCAGTGAAGAAAAAAATTGCTCAAAGGTAACCACAGAGTTATGCAGGAGGAAAAGGATTAAAATGACATTGAAATGCATGTAATGGGCATTGTGAATGGGGAGAAAAAAACCAGGAAAGCAAGCGCTTACATTACAACCTTATTCTGAACAGACGAGTAGAAGAAGCATTTCTGTTTGTGACGTTGGAAGAGCTATTGGGCAGAGAAATGTGGAACACAAGAGTGCACAGTTGTGATATTTTATATCACCAGAAGTCTTTCACTTCAATCTTGCCCTGAGTCAAAGAAATACTTTTTGAACTATTACCCTGTGAAAATTTTTACAACACTGCAGTGACAAAGAATGTAGAAGTTACACAACATATGGTTTTGTGTTTATTTTCCTCTCCCAAACTAATTCACAAATTTGCTGGGTTTCCCTCTAAATCCTGTCTTCACAGACTCAGCCTAGGATCTCGCTATCAAAGGGGATTCCCTCCTGCCTCATATATTAACACCATTAATAAGTTATGACCTTGGTAATACCTATTCTAATCCTTTTGCTTGCACTAGGGTTCTTCAAGAGTAATTCAGTGTTTCATTTAAGGCAATGAGACTGCAAAGGCAGTCCAGAAAGTGGAGCACAGTTTATAACATTGTTGATGACAATGCACAGCAGAGTCCCTTTTAGTACCCCAGTTGGTGTCATAGATATAACAGCAGTAAAATCTGTCTTTGCTTAGTATTCCTTTCTGCACCGGAATCATATCATGTTTACCCTGATATGATACTTTTAACAAGGAGCTATAATGTGCGTAGATATTATCTAGAAAACAATTTCAACGTGGAGCACAACAGTTACACAATTTCACAACAAAGTCCCTGTACTGCTTCTGATCTCATTGCTTTGGGTTGCAACATTTATTTGCAAGTTAAAAACCCAAACCAACCAGATACATTTTAAATACCAAAGAGAAAAACTTGGGGAAAATTTGTCAGACAGTTTGCATTTACAACTCACAAGGGCAAGGGGAAAAAGTATGTACTCTGAAATTTTTCACTTATGACTACTATGCCTCCATTATCTCTGCAGCTTAAGAAAACATATTACCTGTACTGAATATCTTTATATAATGTGAAAATATTTAAAATTATAGCACTTAACTCTACCAAAAGAAATAAACTCTGAGTAAATTACTTATAACTGAGTATAACTAGTCTGTGTGAGAGAAGTACCTACTTTACTTTCTCAACAACTTTTGGAGAGCATTCATATCAGGCTGTAATGATCAACTGTAATGACACTCCGTGGAAAAGAAAAAGAAGCCCCTCAAAATGCTGAACAGCTGTAACTGATAACTCACTTTGAAAAAAGGACAGAAAACCTGGGAAAAAATGCAGATGAAAAGGAAATTTTCTGTAGGTCTTCATCAGTGCATGGAGACTCCAGCCCTGAGGCTTCACTTCTCATGTCAGACTTTGAAAGGTCGGGGTAAAGCCAAACCACACCAGCACTGTGAGTGAAGGCTAGACAAACTTACCAGATACGAACTTCCTGAGAGAAAGCTGGAGGAGCTCTGACCTGTTCACAGTGACCGTACTGCCATCCAGAGGTAGGCTGCAGCTCAAAACTGAGGGAAGTCTTCTTGAACTGGCATGAGGCAAAGCCCTCTCTTTCGCTCACATTGCACACTGCTGTTCTCAGGGAGCCATACCAGTGATGTGCTGCTTCAATTCTGCAAGAACCTGAGGTTTATCCACTGTTCCAAACGTGGATTTGGGGCAGAAAAAACCTTTGAGCAGGTTTTTCTAGTTTAGTTTTTCAGAAGAGTGAGTTAACTCTGTACCAGCAGTCTCATTTTGCAGGACAGTTCAAGGCATGCACACAAAGATTTGTGGGGGAAAAGTATTGTTGGTCGAAAAAACCCAAACCAACCAATAGCATGGTAATAAGGGAGGATGGCTTTTATAGAAGTGTTCAAGACAGTCTGAATTTTTTAGGGACAGTAACCTGGAGAGACATGGATGTCTTACTGAGTCTAACCAAGAGATCTGATTAATGGAGAACTTCTTAGGAATAGTGCTGGCATTCATACATTTCCTTTCCAGGCTTCTGTGGTGAATATTTCAGTTTATAAAGAGAAGAGAAAAGGTGGAGGACTGTATCCCTCTCTTTTTGATATTCATTCAACATTCAATAAGTTGAATATTCAACAAGTAGAAGAAACTCAGAGACAAAATGTGAGAGACCATTTAGACCATAGAAGGTAGTAGAAATAAAACAGCATGAAGAAAGTGAGCTGCTGTCAAGTTGTTGCCTGTGGTCCAAAAACCTGACCTGTACAATACATTCTGTGTTTACATCTGGCACTTTTAAGTGAGGACTGGCTATGTAGCTTATTTATCTAGACAAATGTAAGTGCATTCTTACCTCCTGGCCTAAACTGAAAGTACTGTGTCATTGCAATAAACATTAAGTGTTGAAATATGCAGTAAGGTATCTTACCATTTTATATTAAAGATCAAAAATACAAAGTTATATAAGTATCTCCTCACCTTCTTAATACAGATTTGCCTACTCGGAGTTCTTAAAATTGACTTATTTAATTTAAAAGGTAATAGGAGAGGGAGGTTTGTCTGATGAAACAAACACAAGGCATAAAAGACATTCCCACTCCATGCAGTGCATTAGTTGCAATCATCTCATTCTGTAGAATGGAGGCTTGAAATAAGATATCTACACTAGTACCAACAGTTTATAGACTCTTAGAGTAAGTGGTGTATTAAGTTACTCAGACAGATAGAGCAAAGGGCATTGAATAATTATTTGGAATTCAAACACCACAATACACATATACAATTACATCCTTTCCTCAGAAAGAAATCCTTTGTCTGCATGCCGTCCACACCAATGCCACTGGAGACTTTGGAGAGATGGAGAAAGAACCCACTCAGGATGAGGACAATCAATCAAAATCTTCTCTGGAACTAGATCTGCTCTTATAAGCGATCAATAAATGCTACCTGTTGATCTACAACAGTAGAATCATGAAGACAGCGACTCAGAATGATACATATATACATATTAACCACTGTACCTGTGTATGTGTTTATTTAAACATTATGCATTTACTTATTAATTCTAAATAAAACTGATTGTTTTTATTAATGCATGACTGGCATTGCCCAAGACCCTCTCCCCACTCTAATGGCCGTAAATTCTGCAAAAGGAAGAAACAGGGAAGTGAAATATTAATGGAGAGTGGGATTTTCCTTGCAATAGCCTCAATAAATATGTCGTTCAGGAGAAAAAATAGGTCAAAAATAGAAAGCTTATATCTTCAATATCAAAGAAAAGAATGTTTGTGTCAAATCTATTGGAGGAATTGCCATGAATGGTTCCTCTGTGTGAAAATATGGACCTTGTAATGCTGCTAAGATCAGCGAGACCTAGGATGATATGTTGAATAAGAGCTGGCTGCAGAAGTTAAACATGTCCATGGGAAGCTTTAATTTACATGTCTGTTTTGCAGTATTTTAAAATGGGTAGGAGAGGACAGGGTAAAAAACTGCTTTTCAGAATGGTTCATTAATTAGTATAAAAAGCAAAGTATATTAAATGCGAATATTCGGGTGAAGTCCTTATAAACAACCTTCAATATATAATATTGAAGGTTGTTTATAATAATAATATAAACAACCTTGCACCCCAGTGTGCAAAATTTTTCATTGGAACTCATCAGTTTCCTCAGTTTTGGATCATCTGTATTTCTTTCCCTGTGGCCCATACACTCCTGCTGTTGTACATACAGTTCATCTTCAACCTTTTTCTAAACCATTCAGAAACATAAAATAAAATTAAATATACAGTACCTTTAAACCAGAGAATCAGGAAACCACATTTTTATTAGCCTCCTATGCAAGATCTGCTCAGGGAAACATGCACTAATTCACCACCTAATTCTGCAAAAACCTTTGAATAGAAACCTATTTATTTCCCTCTGCTCTGTGTTCTGCAAGCAGGAATTTCACCATAAGCCTCAAAAATATTTTCAAGAGCGGACACTTGGGAACTTGACTCTGTTGGGGGTGGCTGTAATAACCAGCTGATCTCTTTGAGGAGGTCAAAAGAGGCTGCATATGCTTAACTCAGAGGAAGTACCCTAAAGGTCAGCAGTCATTGTGTCCACTGCAAAACACATAAATTAGCTCTCAGTTGCTCTTCAGTGAGAATCATGCCAGGCCTGTGTCCAAAAAAGACAGACACCTCAGTATTGGCTAAAACAAGGTAGTTGTTCTACATATTAACAACTGAATTTTTACGTGCCATGGCTTATCTTCTTACCTTCAGGTATTTGCAGCCAACACAAAGAAAGAGAAATACTGGACTCGGCTGTGTCCAGAGGAAAGTATTACAGATGCTGTACTATGTTCTTGCTCCCCCTGCAACCCTTTTCCATGTAACCTTCCAATTTCTTTTAGGTTGCCTAGACAATCTAGTGGCTCATTGTGCTATTGTTTGTTTTATATTACCTACCTGTAATTGCTTACTCTTTTTATTAATTGCCAGAGACTTGTTTTAAAATGGAACGTGTTTATTACAGTGGGGTTTTATGACAATATCATCTTAAAATAAAATTCAACTAATACATTAACTTCTATGTTACATCAAAAAAAACTTTGCTGGAAAATGTTTAAGAGATCCTAGAATGCAACACTAAGCACCATTAAGAGAGGAAGTGGAGGTGGGGGATGTTTTTTTTCACTTTTTAATGAGAATAATATAAATTGAAGTGTTCTTACCCAGGGCATAAATGAAAACACAAATAAATCATTTCAGGTGAACATAAATTCTGCTTGAATTGCAAATGACCCTTCTAGCAGAAATTAGATGGAGACAGGAGCTTAAGTTCTCTTCTGTACACCTACTCTTCTTTGGGGCATTTTTCAGATTCTGGCAAACAAATTTAGACCTGATCTGTAGAAAATCTATGATTTCTAATGCCTTCCTCACAAAACTTCAATTACTCTCTGTTTAAATGAAAAAGTCTGTCAAGGCCTTGGCTTCTTTCTTTGTTTAGGGATTGTTTGGGGATTGAGCTGATGGAATAATTTGATTTAATAACTGTCATCAAAAGGACATTTTTCATAATAGATTGAAGCATACAGTGGGCTAGGGCTGGGTTTTCTGCTTCCCCCTTTCCTCTCTCAAAGCCACTGGTGGACATTTACTTATGCAGTGATGTGGGATAAACAGTCCTTCAATATATGACTACTTCAATTTGTGAAATGGAAGCTCAGAAAACACAGGATGCAATCTACTGAAAGAGGATGTCTGGGAGGGGTTGGGGGGTGAGAGGATTTAGGTGGTTTGGGTTTTTTTTTCCTTTTAAAACTAAACAATCAGATCATTTAAATACCAGATTTAAGTGGCTTTCTCAGTCACAAATACAGTCCAATAACTGACTTGTGTTGAAACTGAAAATGGTGTCAGGACCTGTGCCTGTTAGGGCAGTGCAAATTTGGAACAACTCCATTGACTGCAAAGCAGTTAAAATTGTATATACCAGTAATTAGAAACTGGCCTATAACATGCTTTAATTTCTTCACCATTTCAAGACAGAGATAAACTTGCTCAGTATCAGTCAATTATTTGCTGTCACCAGTGCTGCAGCTATGTCAGACTCACTGATCACATTCTTCCTGATTGCTTCCCTCATCCTACAGAGATAACTCTACACAATAAAGGCAAAACAACAGATGATCTTTCACCTGCCTGGAAACTTTAAGGAGAAAATTATCAAAGCAATTCTGACCCAAGTATCCATTTGCTACTCGAAAGAATGAACCTTCTTAACCAAAAGCAGGTAAGAAATTGTTTTAATCTGTGGAAATGTGAATAATTTCCAAAGAAATTAAGGAATTGTCTATAATGAGTAGAGAGGACTAACACAGATACATTCCACGTGATTTTTGACCAAAAGATTCAGGTTGGTTAATTGTCTAATCATATTTTAAGGCTTATCTAAATGCCAGGCAATTACAACTCTACAGAAGAAGAATAAAACCTCATTGTAATTAACATTCAAAGCAGCTGCTAATTTGCCTATTTATTCACAACTCGTGTAACTTCATAATAAAGTTTGTCAGAATAGCCTGTTTAGAAATACAGTCCTTGTGTCAGCAGTCATGAAAACAAACAACACATTTATAGTACATCTTTCTCTCAAGCTGAGCAAAAGCACATTTGAAGCTCCGAGACTCACACCCAGCAGTGTCCACTTTAAATAGAAAAATCTCATTGATTGCACGAAACTCGGGTCTTATTTTTGTCCATCGATTCCCTTGGTGACCTTCTACAGCATCAAAGCCCAGAGCGAACCCAATCTGACCCCGACTTTATGTGCATTATTATATTGAGAGACAGGAGCTACTTACGGTCCATGCCATTGTCTCCGTAGATATGTAATAAAGTATTCTAGGACTGCTCCTGCAGAGAACACTTCATGCACTCGGCATTTCCTTTTCTCTGTCTCTGTCTCTCTCTCTCCTCCAATCTTAAAATTCTTCTCTTTGCTGTACTGAATATTTGGGTTTCTCCCCCCCCTCCAGTGGACAGCTCAAATGAGCAACTTCAGACTTTGACTAATACTCACATAACTCTCAGTAAACAACATCCTTCACACAGATCTATAACTAATAATAATGCTCTTTATTAAGCTCTCCTGTGAAACAATATGTCTAATAAAAGCTGCTCTCCATGCTGTTTTAATTATAATAAATCACCTTCATTATGATGCATACTTCAATATAACATGCCTAATGCTTTGCTACCTGGGATACTACAATAATGAGGACAGAGAGTAGACATATCTTGAAGAAAGTTATTTACACACACTGAAAAATTCTACAGTACTGTACTGCTTTGCAATATGAATTTCAACAACTTTTATCTTACCTTACTGTTCATAACATCACGGCTGAGAAGCACCACACCCCCACCCCCCCCAAAAAAAAAAGTGCTGTTTACACAAATAACAGGACATTGAATACATCCACTAGCATGGAAAAATAAGTCCTTGCAGTGCAATCATTTCTCTATAAATGTATAAAAGTATTTTACCACCCTGTGCAACAAATCAGTGATGAGACTATAGGCTGTTGTGTGCCGGTACCTAGGGATTTCATGTCAAAGTCAACTTCCTTGGCAATCCCTGGAGAACTGCGCTGTGCACATTCTCATGAAAGGTGTGAAAATCTGATTTTCTAAAATGGATCAGTAATTCTCTATGAAGGGGAAAAGGATCAATAAATCTTTGCTAAGTAGATTGTAAAGGAAAAATTATTCTTTCAGTGACAGTACATTAGGATCCTCCAAACAATCTCAATAAACTAAAGACATAGCATTTCTCCAGCAGCTACTTTTGACTTCTGATATATTTTTGTAATCTCCGATCATTCTGCAATGCACATACATTTATATTTGCTAAGCAATGTTCCATGTTGATGTTGATTTATGAGTATATGCCATTATAATGCTCAGCTGTGAGCAGAAGAAGAAAATTATTAGCTGCTTGTAACCTGATAGATGTGATACGAGGAAGTGTCGTTACACCCCTGCACACATATATGTTTGTTACTGTATCACCCGCTCTGTGCCTACACAAATATTCTGTACTCTCTATATATCTACACACACACACTAATATTTACTAGATTGTGTGTATCTATATGATTTTTTGTACGTGTGCCTATATAGGTACATTTTCAGGCACTGAGCGTTAATTAGAACACATATAGCAACTGTAACTCTACTAGGTGCTTCACAGACCTGAAAGGTGCTCATCCAGCTACTGGAGCAGCACATGCCATCTGGCATTTATGCTATCAAATCATATAGTCACGTTGTACTTAAACAGGAGATTTTTACATAGAAGCAAAAGTAACATTTGCCCGAAGACAGCACGATGATACGGCTTACAGCGAGCAGTCCAAATATATTGCCAAGTCAGAAGCGGGCTACACACACAAGCAGAGGAATTCATTTGTCCTTTCTACACAATCTCTTTTTTCTGCTGCAGAGAGTAAGAGTATCCTGCCAGAAGTGTCTGTAGTGTTGTTTCTGCAGCAGTGGAAATATGCACAGTGTGGGCACTTAAATGTCCATTCCAATTCTAAATGCCAGTGCCGCTATGAAACTTTACGTGCTGGGCTGCATTGCTATTCCTGGCGCTCCCAGCACACAAGTATTCTGGGTGGTAATCTTTGAGGGGCTGCACGCTGAGGAAAGGAGAAAAAGGCTTTGTCCCTCTCCCTAATGCTGAGAAATGAGAAAGGAGAGGAGGCGGCCTCTGCTGCCCAGGGAAATCTACAGTCTGGAGACCAGGCTATCTCTGGCGAGTAAGTTTTGGCACACAGAAAATCAAGACTAAAAAAACAGAATAACATGAGAAATCAAACATGACAGGAAGGCACAGGCAAAAAAAATTTTGAGTTCATCACTCCAAGACTGCCTCATGTTTGATAGAGCGCCCCCAAAACAGAGGGGATTTGAACCCTACGTGTGGTTTTGAATATTTTAAGATGCAGAACTGTAATGGAGCTAGTGACATTCTGAAAACCAAACTGTGCACCTGAATAAGTTTCTCTGGCATTTCCAGATGGTGGAATGATGGCAGAAGCCATCATTTTTATACTCAGAAGATCCAATGCTTTGTATACTTCCAGAGTTCAAGGAATCTGCTTTAACAATTGCCTAAATCCTTTTAGCTTGTCTCTTGTTGGTTTTTGTGGGGGGTTTTGTTTCATTGTTTTGTTTTTAAGAACAGGGCAATATTAACAAGAGTGCTTGGGAACAGATGCTGCCCTAGGTCCTAGCTGAGCAAAAAGTATCAGGGTGTACTTGAACAGGCTCAGCCTCTGCACTGTTTCATGCTTGAGGAAGCACATAGTGAAAAGTTACCTCTTTTCCCCCCTGTTATCTCTACCATGCCCATGTCCACCAGAACAAATGAGATTGGAGTAAGCAGACTTACAGTGGACAAAAATATATAAAGAAGAGGAACAAATTCAGTATATCAATTCTCAATAAAGTCAGGTCATTGCTATGAGGAACAAAAGGATAAAATTAAATACTCTTGGACTGACAAATCTAATTTTTACTCAAAAATACCACGGTAAGGTATTCTCTGGAGCTCTCTGCAACTTCTCCTCAAACCTGTGTTTTGAACTGTTTTGATGGAGCTTCTCAAAGTGCTTTGTACGTTTCAGATGATGAAGCTCCCCAACACCTCCTTGCTGTATGTCAAAGAAAAGAAATAAGGTCTGTACATGTGCATGTACATGCGCACATGCACTGGGGTATCACAGGGAGGCAGTGTCAATATTTTAAAGCTGGGTGCCTTATCTGCATCTGAACATTTGACCTAGGTGAAAACCACCCAGGAAACCAATCTCAGACTAGTCCTTCCCTCTTAGGCTGAACTCATGGAAACACACCTCAAAGTCAGAAAGTCAGAAAGACATAGCTAGTCAGTGGCAGCCCATGGCCAATACCCACCAAAGGGTACAATAATATTATTATAATATACACAAACAATATTCTCTCATTCATCGTGGATACCCCAAACCATTTTTGTCTGAAATTTGGTCATAGTTTCCTCACAGGGGAATCAACACTTACAGACCACTTTCTGCCTATCCAAGGCAAGAGCTCTTTGGGTTAGGAAAGGGATGAACAAATTTTTTGTTGTTTTGTTGGTTGGTCTGATTTGTTTCTCATAGTCAGACGTGAATCCAAATCCCTGTTTCTGCTCCTGGAATAATATGCAAAGGAGACCAATCCCAATTGTAGGAGACTGCCCACAATTTGTTTGCATGTTTGCATGATTACAGCCAAGACAAATCATGGGTGTCTGTATTCACCCACCTATTTGTTCCTGACCTGCACTACGAAAAACAGACGCTAAATATTATGGCCCTCTGTTTAGGCTTAGTGGCTAAAATGCCGAAATACCAAAGGAGGACACGTGCACCCTCAATAACCAATGTTTGTAATTTGTACAAAGGACCAAATCCTGCACCCACCAAAATATAAAATTCCCAGTGCTTTCAAAGAGGGGAAACTCCACCCAGAAAATCCAGAGGCCCTTAGAAACATTGCACCTGAGGGCCACGTGATCACACGCTCAGAACAAATTACACCAGTGATGCAACATAACAAAATTAACCTTAAGATGTGTTTTTCAGAATACTGAAAAGTTTCTTCCAACTACATTTGAAAGTAGTATTTTTGACTCATTGTCGCAAAGAAATTACGTTTAAGAGATTCACTCACTGAATCGTACTTTCTGAACCCTTGTGTGAATATGTGCAAAACATACAAAATTTCAGAATATAACTCTATAACATACTCCAAGAAAGTTTCAGAAAGAAAATCTTCTATGTCACCAGCTAAAAATTGCATTTGTATTCAAAGGCACGTTACTCTCATGCTAATACAACTAGACAATGTGAATTTTCAAATTAAATTATGGAGTAACCCTGTAGCAAAGGCTGAAACTTACTCCCCTAATACCAAAACACTTCACCCAATTTCTCAAAGAAACACAGCTCAGCCCATAATGTGTAATAAAAAGGGTTTTGAAAACAAACCTGTTCTAAGCTGTTTTTTCTGCCCTGTAGAAGAGCAACTATCCAGAGAAAACATGGCAGGATGGAGAATGGACTGACAGAGACCTCATGAAGTTCAATAAGAAATGCAAAGTCCTGCACCTGGGAAGATGGGCATACTGGAAAGAGCCCAACAAAGGATCACTAAGACAGATAAGGAACTGGAGAATCTCATGTATGAGCGAAGGTTAAGAGAGCTGGGATTGTCCATTTTCTGGCAATTCTGCACTGTTAACTGCTACTGTTACTTGTTTATATCATCCGTCCTCTGTAGTCACCCTCCTGATTGGTTAACTGACCATTAACATGCTGAACCAGTAAATATACCAAGAAAATGTACTAATACTGAAGTCCATGCATGTTTTCAGAACCCTATATCCAGGTTCTTTTTTAAGTGGATGCACTTGGCCCTTTTCTCAGTTCCTTACACAGGTGATCTGGTTTTAAAAAAATTTAAGAAATTAAAAATTCAAGAAACAGCACAGCAGGCAGGTCCTCTCATAAAACACCTTTAAAAATTCCTTGGAACGACAGATTGTAGCACATTTTTGCAAATCAGGCCCCACCACTGTAAAGCACATAAGCTATTCATATTAACTGCAGTAGACTTCTGTATGAATGTGCTTAAAGCTATTGAGGACTGATTAATGTAGGTGAACATCCAGGTCATGATCCAGGTCACTGACATCAGCAGAAGCGAGGCTACTGAACACTGTATGCAGATTTAGGCAGCATTCTCAGGATTTTTCACAAGAAGTAACCTTCTTATTTTAATAAAAATGCTGTCAGGACTTCCACAATACTTCACAATGAGCGGGGCAGTTCATGCAAGTGTCTTCAAAAGGTATTTGCATAGGTGTATAAGATGCAAAAGGTATACAGGATGTATAAGCAAAATGGAATTTTCAGAGCCGAGCAGCATCTCAACACACCTCCAGATTGCTCCATGCACAACACTGGCAAGTCTTTTAAATATTAAGGGCTGTGTTCTACTCCAGTTCCACACCTAGGACTCCCATTCATGTCAGTGGGTGTTTCACACAAAGCGCAAGAACAGAAAAAGCCCTTGGCATCTTTTAGTATTAAAGAAAAAAGATTTCAATAAGTTTACTTAATCCATCAAACTGGCAGACTCTAGCATTAGCTCCTCTGATAGTGCTGTCAATGCTTGGTCAAGCCTAAAAAACCTTCAAGCTTAAGCAAGTCTTGACACAGCAGAGAAGTAGAAGCTCAAGATGGTCAACTGTAGGAAGTAAATAAACTTTTAAAAGCTAAGAGAATAAAGGATTAAAGGATAAAGAAAATTATTTTTGCCCTTTATATCAACTTTTCCAAAGAAATATAGGTTTCAGAGAAAGAACCCAGACCTTGGCAGGCTGGGTGGAAAAAGAAAAGCAGAGACAAGTTTGGGGGTTGGGGAGAGCAAGAAGTAGAGTGTAGCTGCTAATCCTGCTAAGACAGTTTTACAGAATTGGCTCCAGTGTATTGGGGCCATACAAACTTTGTGACCATGCACTAACTAGTTTGCTTGATAGCCTGGAGTCACCAGAGTTAAAGGTCGAAGCATATATCTTAAGTTCATGGGAAGAGTGGATTTGTGCCCAAGAGAGTATTTTGCTGTCAGACACCCAAGTCAGAGCTTATCAATTGGTATCTGTAAGGGTGGCAAGCATAAAACAACTCCACTTATACCTGTCCTTTCATTGCCCTACTACCCACACATTCCAATAGGAACAGTCTCTTGATCACTGGTCCCTGCCACATTTATAATTTTTTGTTTGTTTGTTTTGTTTTCTGGGTTTTTTTTGTTTAGAGATCACAGAATCCCCACAAACTTGGTTCACCTAAGTTTTTGTTGGCCTGGTGGCTATCATTTTGGTTGAAGTGCCCTTGGCTCTGTGGTATTAGGCTTCATGATTTTTGCAAGCAATCTATGTACTTTGGTAGAGCCAAATCTGAAATACTAGGGCCCCTTCTCATTGGCATATTTAGCATCCATCTGGTTTAATTATTACTCAGGGCTGCACTGTGGGATTTCTAGAGTGGAGAAACTGATACAGGTACATGGTCTGAATGACAATCCAGCTAGACAGGCTTGTCGAAATCATATAAGAGTTACAGGATACCTGGCATTAGTAGTTTGACCCTGGTACATAAAAGTTTTGGGGCAATTTAAACTGCTTTATCATCATACAAAGCAGACAATTTGAAGAAAGCAACAGGGTAGAGGTACAGGTAGTTGTTGGATAGTGTTATTCAAGCTTTCTCTCTACCCAGGATAAAATGACATTACTATTTATAGTAGTAAAAGCATCTGAGCATGAACAGCATTTGAAGACAAAGTTAAAAATATTACAGAAAGATTAGCCCTACAGCTAAGTGTGTTTAACAAGTCTGTTCTCCCTTTGCCTCTTTCTTCTCATGCAGCATATGGCTGGCTTATTTGAACCCATCAGTTCAGCACATGACCAGTAACAAAGCACAGCAGTTGTCACGTTCTGCTCCCTCTTTGTTCAGCTGCTCTTTGGGATGAGCTCCCCCTTACTCACCACTGTCTGTCTTCCCTGTGCACGTACATCAATCTCTCCTTGCATTGCTACTGAGGAAAGGCAATTGTCCAGAAGCAGGAGTGTACATGTAGCTCTGGATGGGGCAGTTTCCCAGTGGTCATTGTAATCAATGGAGTCTCTTCCATTGACTTCTGTAAGAGACAGATCAAAGCAAGACCCTTTTTTTTTTTAGGTTCTTGTGAACAAATTTCATCTGAAAATGACAGAATGCTTCCTGCCAGGAAATCTACAGAGAATTCAGGCAGAACTCTGTTTTCAGTTTCACAACAAACTCAGATTAAGTGAATTGCCTTGTGTAGTTTTCCAGTGTCAATTCCAATTATGGGTAATGCTGTGCAAACCCCAGGCTTAAAAAGCTCCATCAAGAAAAGTAGGGTGAAGGTAAGAATGCATGTGGGAAGCACTGTGAATTTAGTTTGAATTCCTTTTGGAGTAGAGATTCTGAATGCCGGTTTTTTTTAATATTTGGGAAAGGTGGAAAGGTTACACTGAAAGTGGTTTGAAGAAGCCTTCGTAAGAGGCAGGCTGGAATATATAAAATAATTTTAAAGTCACTCTTAACTACTTCCTCAGTAATCCACCAAAAAGACTGACCCAATCACAAGCTATTTCACATTCTCCGAATTCCATGGAGGAATTGAGCATTTCAGCATCAATAGCCTCTGCTTGAACAGACTTTATATATACAAACAGACACTGCAACGAATTCCTAAGGAGTACTAATGTTATGTGAACTACTGAAACTTAAAAATATAAAACAACACTAGTAAAAGGCAACTTGTTTGGACCACTGAGGACTCCTTACAAAAACAACCCTCCTCCCCTCCCTGCTTTCACATATATAGTCTGTTGGTACAATATCCCAAGAGGAGAAACTTTTCATCATTGCTCAGCAACCATAGTGGATCATGGCAAAAGAGTCTGATCTATCAACATTTCTACCAGGTATAAGCTTCTTAAACAGCATGGAAGTTTATCCTTCTCTAGGCTCTACCTACTGCTCTGGGGAAAAGGAATCAAGTATCTAAGTAAACCATCATCCTGAATATATAAATTAAGTATATACATTCTTTATAAACAGGACTCTTAATAGTTCATTTAAATTATATCTTGCACTTTTGCAGCATCCCCATGGAGTTAATTTTAAAAATGAATGAATGAAATAATGCCTCTAAGACTACAGAATTTCTCTCACACGCCTCTACACTGACTAGGACTTGCATAGTTGCAAACTACAGCTGCTGAAATGACAACTATTGTTCCCTGCATGATATTTGGTGGGATAAATGCTGAAGTATGAGATCCATTAGTGCCATATATACTATACACTGCATTTGCAAAGGCTTAGTTCAGGGGGAATGAATCTTTCTCACCACAGATAAATGCAGCTTTTAAAGGGGTTTATTATTGTTATTGTTATTATTATTATTATTATTATTATTTTCTTCCAATAAAATATCTGGTCTTTTGGAACATCTCTATCTGCTGGTATTCTGAAACTCAATGAAATACCTCAAGGCAAGTACTTGCTCTCTATTTCCTGTTGGAACAGCTCAGAAATGTTCTTTGTGTTATTTGAAGCAAGCAGCAAAAATGACAACAACACAGGGGTGACTTCACTTTCTTGGGGGAAGAGACATTCCAACATGTATCTATTATATATGCTATATAATTAAAAAGGTATCCCAAAGAGACCAACAGGCACTGAAAAATACTTGTTATTGAAAAGAGCAGATAAAACAAGAAGAGTATGCTTGGAAGTGCAGTGGAACAGAATCAGAGGTGAGGTCCTACTGCTGGGCTCCCACGAAAGCCACTGAACAGCCAGCTCCAAACTAGGACAGCAGTCCTGTGGGCTTTTTTCATCAGTTTAACTTCTAATAGACTCTAGTGGCTGCAGAGCATATGCACACCAAACCAAACAGTAAGAGAAACTACAGCAAATTCTGCTTCTCTGTGGTCTTTTCCAAGAAGTTCAGAAACCAATTGTGCCACCATCTGCCATAGAAAAATGTTGTCCTGGGTTTCTGCCACTCCTGGAAACTGAATAAACACTAATTTAGATGAGGATAGCTTTATTTTACAATGTTTCATTTGCTCTGTGATCCCAAGCTGAGAGAGAACCGGGCCAATTGTGTTGGGTGCAAACACATTACAAAGAAGCATCATGTACTTTAAAGAAAATAAAATATTCTTCATATATTTATGAATTAACTATCCTGCCTTTGAAGGAAAATTCAATTAAATAGAAAAAAAGCAGTTAAAGTAAAGCTATACTCTCATTCCTATTTTGTAAAACCGTGATTACCTCTTTTACCCTTCATGAAATAAGCTAGTACTCCTCTAAAGTCAATTTGCAAGAGCCATGGTTTATAAAAAATCCAGCAAACCTCCCCTTCCAATAAGATCATTCAAAGCAAGCCTACGTGGACAAAAGGCCCAGTTCCCCTACTGCTTTGTGCTAGAGTGGAAAAAAACTGTTGTCTGCTACATTAGTGAGAAATAACAACTTCAGAGAGTCAGACACATGCTGAAATGTTTCAGCTGAAATCAAACTCTGAGAAATTTTTTAAATGTTTTCAACACATCAGCATGAAGCATCGACCTAGTTGGAATCACTTAGATCTAAAGCAAATGCACTGATTGTTTTCACAGCATGCTTTTCTTCTTCAAGCTGCAACAGGCAGACTGGCAACTGCTGTTCGGAAAGGTTTTCAGCCCCCTGCCTTGGTCTGCTGTAGCCTATGACACAATCAATAGCAGGGTTAGAAGGCAGGGAAAGCTAAGGAGAGATTATGAAGATGAAGTGAGTGACAGAATGGCCTTACAGGATTTGTTCTCTCTCTCTCTCTCACCTTGAGTCTCTTCTGCTGCAAATAAAGATGGAGAACCATCCCAGATCTCGCACCAAACAGGGACAGAGATGGTGGGGATACCACGTGGCATGAGTGCAGACAGCACACAGAGCACTTAGGAACATTCTGCCCAACCCACAGACAAGAAAGAAGATCTTGCCAGCAGACGTCTTTTCCTCGGTCTAAGTGGGACGGAGATCCCACTAAAGAAAACTTGTCGCTCATTAATCAGTATAATTAGCATGTATAGCAAGAAAAGTTCATGGTGACATGAAATTTGAGCATTCTCCTTTAATCATTTCACCTCAACCCTGTCTGTGCCATCTGCAGGTGTCTCTGCTCCGGCACTCCTGATAGTAACCATGATCTTTCAACCAAGCCCCGATCCCTTTGAACTGGTGCATTATGAAGAGCACTTCAGACACCAGTTCTTCTTAATATGCCACTGCACAGGACACCTTTGCTGCCATGCTATAAAGACCTTAATGGCTTTCAGTTGTTCAGGCACCACATTATTAAAGAATTTTTATAGTGACCCTAACAATTTTAATACAGTGCAGCTCTTGTTAGAGTTATTATGATGGAAAATGTGATTTTTAGTCCATTACTGTAGATACCATGCTGTTCTTTTACTTTATCCCACCACCAGTTTATGAAGATACTTAGCTTGAATTTACTGCAGTAGTGTGAGAAGAGAAGGAAAGAAACAGTTCAAAGGGAATCAGAGAAGGCCCAGTTTATGCCCCTGTCTGTTTGTTTTTTTCCGTCATGCACAGAAGAATCCCAGGAGAAAAAGCATATTTGGACACTAACAGCATGCAGCAGACAGAATAGTGTTGGGATCCAGTCAATCCACATTTATATTTTAATATGATAAAAAGATAGGAAATGGACATAAATTTTATAGAGCTAAGTGTTTTACAGCATAAGCAAACTCTTAACTGTAGGTTACACAGGCTCGAGTACAGTGGAACACTCTGGTAAGGTTAGGGCTCCCCAGACCCACAGCATGGGCTCATGTATGCACCACTCCAGAGCAACAGTGTAATTAACCCCATTGCAGACCTTTTGTTTTACAAATGATTCCAGCATTAGTATTTGTGCTGGGACTACGAGTATGACTTTCTGTAATTCTTCATGCCCAAACAGAAAACTCTGCCAGTTCACGTGCAGAGGAAAACACAAGCAACCAGTCAATAAAGGATCAGCCCTCCAATATCCATCCTCACATTTTAGCCTGATTCCATCATCTCAAAGATAATATTGGCAGGAGCTACAAAAATGGGACTCTTTACCCTCCTAGAGAGCAGCATAGTGGAGACAAACAGTAGAATGAAGAGGGGGTTTATTATTTGTTGTTGTTGTTGTTGTTTAAAGCCTTTTAATAAGGTGATGGTAGGAGAGATGCTCTAAGGGGCTGCATCAAGGAGCCTTCCAGCACGGTAAGGCACAGCCCCAGTGAGAGCACAGCAAGCACCCTGCTGGCACTAGAGATGGCTGGGCCAAGCGCCAAGGGTGAGCATGTGTCAGCCTGGCACTACCCAGGCAAACACAGGGCCTCCTGCAGCAGCCACATTACAGCCAGGGCTGGCAGACCCCTCCACCTTGCAGCACTGACCCTTATCCCTCCTTCTCTTCTGCAACAACCGAGCAAACAGCATTTCACCTGCCCCTCTCCCTCCCCCCAAGTACCTCTTGGATTCACTTCCCAACAGCTTGGTGTAATAAAATGCACTCAAGTGACCCCTTCCCAAACCTGGACACACATATGCTCCCACAGAGGAAAGCTTCAGCTAGGGTTTCCCCCGAGGACCCTGCTACATGGTGCTATGAAGGTTGCCAGCTCACAAAATTAGTTACAGGAAAACAGAAAGCTGGCCTTATTTTTTTCTAAATACGAGACAAAAAAGCAACATCTGGCTGAAAGAGGCTGCATTTCAAGAAGTTCCCACCAGGAGACAAAAAAAATATTTATTTATTAAGACCCATGAAGCTGAGGGCTTTTCTTTTGGCAAGGGAGCTCCCTACGGACGAGTCTATCACTTGACATTATTGTTCATGATCAGGCAATATGTTTGGTATTTGTATCATCCAAGGTTTCAATTAATCTCACTTCAGTGAAAGGCAGAAGGTTCTTTCACTGCACTGGTTTACTTGGGCTTGGGGCAGAAAGGTCTGTCTTGCTTTTTGTGTTCATCTTTGCAGCAACTATCTTTTAAACATATGATGTAACTTGTGGGTGACAGACTTGAATTGAACCTCTTGGTTAGATGGATTTTTGCTAGGGTTTGAAGACCTTTGGGAACCAATATACAAGGGATACTGTAAAAATCACTGAGAACTTGTAATCACTATCAGTTGACGATTAAAAAAGTGTGCATTGCCTTCAAGTCTATCCTGCTAACTTCCAGACTCAAAACACATCTCCCTCTAAAAGCCATGGAATTTAACTCAGTCTCACGTGAAGGATGTCTACAAAGTCTACATGGACTGGGTCTGCCAGTGATGAAGTGATCATATGTTATTATAAAGTAATATTTGAGAGGAAAAAACTCTGTAAAAGTGGACCTTCTTTTGCACGATGCTTTTCCTTTTTGAAAGAATTACATGACCATCAGAACTTGATCTGTGAAAAATTCTAATTTAACGGTATTTTTAAAAATTTTTTGAGGGAAACATATATCCTCACATACCAGATGATTCAGAAAAAAAAGAAATCAAAATAATACTTCACATGAGGAAAGTTTCTTTTGACTATTTTATATAAATGAACTGTGCAAAGAGACATCTCCTCCTCCTCCTCTGATGGAGGACAGTTGGAGCGATACCTCAAGTTTGGCACATTGCTATTCTTACTTAGCAAGTCAAAATTTCAGACTTTTTCATTTGCAACTTACAATTAGTTTGCAAGAGTTAATCTCCAGCTAGAATTTTAAAAAAGCTTTTTACGAAATTATTTGGGTTTAATTTTTATATCATGAAAGGCGTAGTTCATATCTCCTAACTTGAGACTTATTTACAAGGGCCCAGTGAGACTTTACGGTGCAGCTCACAGTATTTGCCTTCTTTTATTGTACTTCAAGAGGAAACAGGCTTTAGAGTGACTGCCTCAGGTTTTGGCATATAATTTTTAAAATTACTATGTCAGAGCAGTTATATGCCATATGAGAAATTAAGCATCAGGAGACATGCAGGCACCCACTTAAATGTCTAACCAGAAGGAAGAAATCTACAGACTGACAATTACAGGATTCATAACACATGCAAGTACATCTGGAAAACTGAACATTCTTTAGAAGTTTCCCTAAATTATGTAGACAGAGTCTGTTAGGCACAAAGTTACAAAGTACAACATCCTTCCAGGTACTGAGACATTCTGCAGTCTTATGTTGGTCTCCAAATCTAAGAATTTAAAAATTAAGTCTCGTAAGTTGGTCACAACACCAAGTCTGACAGAGTTCAAGAAGGGTTTGGATCAGGCACATGGTGTGACTCTTGGAGATGGTCCTGTGCAGGACTAAAGGGTTGGGTTTGATCCTTGTGGGTCCCTTCCAACTCCAGCATATTCAGTGATTGTGTGGTTCTGTGATATCTTCTAGATTGTGTAAGTTGTATAACAGAAACGGATAAACAGAAGTAAACCTCTTGGATGTTCAGTAGAAATGAGCACATCACTTTGCATATTCCTACACAGTAGTTCTGTATAAGCTCACAGATGACATTTTGAAGTCAGCTATTAACTGCTAAGGTATATTCAAGCTGATAAGGATTGCCTACCTACAGCCCAGGGAGCAGGAAGAGAAGACCACTGTGGAAGATTCCCTCACTGACCTCATTTACTCATTCAGAGGTTAGGCCATACTCCAGCAAAGGACTGCAGCACACTCTGAACTTTAAAGGCATAACTAACTTCAGCAGGGCTTTTCCCTTTACAAGGAGGACTCTAAAATATCGTGACTAGAACATTATTGAAGCATGTTCATTTGAGCCTGACCGTATATAATTTGATGAGTGCTGCCATAGTACTTTTTATATATCAGGGTGTCCTAATGGACACATTCCAAGAAAATTTGTGTAGTAATACTAAAATATTAAATAAAGCATAAAAATGTTGTATTGAATATTAGATATTTAATAAACAAGTATCTTGTGTTGAAAGTTCTTGTCACTCCTGAAGCAGCGAATGTTTACAGTAAAACATAGGTAGCAATTAATAAAGATTCAGCCTTGGAAGATGGGGCTCTTTGAAACACTGAGGATGAGCATTTAGGTTTTGGAGCAGCTGGGTTTTTTTAACTCCCTTCACAGGTACCTGGGGTATTAGTCAATACCTGGCTTTGGGAAGTTGGAATTTTTTTCTTAATCTTTGTTCATCAAGATCATTCTCAGCAGATGTGGAATTGTTCTCTCTTCAGCACAGACTTTCTATCCCTGTGTAACTACCATAAATTCTCCAAGTAATATCAGTTCACGAAAAAAATCTCTGTTGACTTCAATAAAGACAGGATTTTCATCCTTTTTCCACAGACATTTGTAAAACAAATGTAATAGATTTTGAGCCTGACAATACAGTAAAGTTGGATAATTGCCCTGTGTTTTATTTAAATAAGTATGCTTCCATTATGGCATTCCTTATGCAGCAAGATAGGGTTTTCTGCTTCTAATTCTCTGCAGTCAATTCATACTTGTTAAGAGCTTACACATTATTTCTACCAAGTTAAAAACAAGAGCGCTTTAGAATGTGGGAGGACTCAGGTAAACAAAAACAGTCCCTCATTAGCAAAGAAATTTTCTCAACTTCAGAGGCAGGACCCTGCTAAAATAGTGATTATTTCTTTACCTTAGGACATGTTCAAAGCACATTCAATCTTGCCACAAACTTCAATAGATTTTTGGATTAGGCCCTAATTAGTATTTACACTTGGTCTGACTGGGATCACTGTCTTGTGATAGAGGTTTGTTTAGCAATATGGATAATGGCATGTTTAGCAACAGAATCAGAAGGTTCTGTTCAATGGGACTACGGCATTTTATATTCTAGGTCTGTCTCCTTCAGTACCAGACTGAAGTGGACTATTCTATCAGGTTGTGCTAGAAAAGAGCAAATACAGAATGAATGCTTATTATGAACTATGAAGTGACCCCAGTACCCCTGAACTCCAGCTACTGATGCTGTCACCCACCCAAAGTGGAGTTTCAATACTGGGATAACACCTGGAAGAGAAGAATCTCATAGATTGGAAAGAGCACGTGGTAGAAACACAGGAGTAAGGAAGAGGATAAGGGTTTCAGAAGCTCAACACTATCCTGTGTTTCTAAGCACACATTAATATCTCTGATCTATTCTCTAAACGAGAAACACAGTGAAAAAGCAGCCTGTACATGTGCATCTACAGAGCTATGTTTTTGCACCTTTTGGCCTATCAGAGGACAATGGAAATCTTCCACAAAGCACTGCTGATATCCTGCCCAAGCTTCCCATTGGAATTGGTGTGATCCTTTAGACTCCACTGGCAACACATTCTTTACCTCTGTAGACACCCTGCCATGTAAAATTGCTAGGCTCAAATATGTATTTTTCCATTTAATCTTACAGGTAAGTGAAGAGCTCAGAAGCAGAAGGCAGCAGCATTGTAAAACACCTCAGAATAATTATATTAAAGAGAGATTCATAGAATCATAGAATATGCTGAGTTGGAAGGACCCAACAGGATCATCAAGCCCAACTCCTGGCCCTGCACAGACACCTCAAAATCACACCATGTGTCTGAGAGCATTGTCCAAATGCTTCTTAAACTCCAGCAGGCTTGGTGCTGTGACCACTTCCCTGGGGACCCTCTTGCAGTGCTCAACCACCTTCTGGGTGAAGAATCTTTTCTGGGTATCCAACCTAAACCTTCCCTAACACAGCTTCATGTTGTTCCACTGAGTCCTGTCTCTGGCCATGAAAGTGAAGAGATCAGTGCCTGCCCCTCCACTTCCCCTTGTGACGATGTTGAAGACTGCAGTGAGGTCTGTCCTTCAGCCTCCAAGCTGATCAGACCAACTGACTTCAGCTTCCCCTCCAGACCCTTTGCCATCCTCATGGCCCTTCTTTGGATGTTCTCTAATAGCTTAGTGTCTTTTTTATTCTGTGGGGCCCAAAACTGCACACACTATTCAAGGTGAGGCCACACCAGTGTTGACACACTGACACAATATCATTCAAGCATAAAGAACTTTGATGTAGAAGTCCTCTACAAGTGGAGAGAAAAAAGCAGTGGTAGTGAATGGTAATTGTAGTAAACCCAACACATATTCTGTCGAGAAGAAAGCTTGTTGGCAATACTGTAATACAATACTTGATGCAGCACAGCAAAAGACAAATTCTCAACATCACTCTGGTTTTGCCTGGTCTTTGATTCTGTTTAGCCTAACAGGATTTTGCAAGTGGTAGTATGAAAGCTGAGGTTTAAGGATGAAACCAGCTTTCTCATCTTTGCAGCTTAAATGTCAAAACCTTCATCAGGCTGTTGGAAAAAGAACCCAATATGAAAAAGATTAAACCCATACCCTTGTATGCACTGGCGGAATAATTATTTCTTTGTTCCTCCTTCTAAAAACAGCTTTCAAAGCTCTCTATTAATGTCCTATTTTTTCATCTTTCATGTATCTTTCCTCTTTGAAGAAAAGTTTTCCACCTATCAAAAAATGTTTGGTTTGTTGGAGGGTTTCTTCAGCCTTTAAACAACAATCCATGGAAAAGTCAAACACTACCAAAACTGAGAAAAATGGACCACAGACTTTTTCCAAATTTGAACTACGTGCAGAACCACAGAATCATGAGGGTTGGAAAGGACCTCTGGAGACAATCTAGTCCAACTGCTTACCAAGGCAGTTTACACAGGAATGTATCCAGGTGGGTTTTCAATGCCTCCAGAAAGGGAGACTCCGAAATTCTTCTTCACGTTGAGGTGGAACTTCCTGTGTTTTAGTTTACGGCCGTTACTCCTTGTCCTGTCACTGGGCACAATGGAAAAGAGTCTGGTTCCATCCTCTTGAGATATTTATATGCATCAGGCCCAGCTCCCTCGGTCTCTCTTCATAAGAGAGATGCTCCAGACCCCTAATCATCTCTGTGGCCCTCCACTGGACCCTCTCCAGTAGCTGCTTCTTTCTTGTACTGAGGAGCTCAGAACTGGACACAGCACTCCAGACGTGGCCTCACTAAGGCTGAGTAGAGAGGGTCGATCACCTCCCCCAACCTGCTGGCCACACTCTTTCCACACTCTTACAAGCTGGAGAAGAGGTTGTATCTTTTTCATGGATCTCTGATCTGTGTTTTGTAACTCTGATTTAGGAAGCAACTCAGAAAGAAATCATAATCTTTTAACCTTGGTTACCCAAATATTTCCTGATGTGGGACTGCAGCATAAAGTGGTTCAGTGACACACAGACATACCCCAGATATTACTGTGAGCTTTCCCATGAAATCTATTCTTATGACATCATTGGTGGTGGGGGGGGGGAAAGAAGTATTATTTTAGTAAAACTTAATAAAATAATACCTCTTCTCTTTCTCTAGTTGGAGGGGAGAAATGAAAACATTAAAAGAGAGGTTAAAATGTCTACTTTATCCTCCCATGCTTTATTCTCCCATGCTTATGCCGGAGACAGCTGCAGATGCAGCGAGTGTCCAAGGTGGCACTTACCAAGCTGAAGCTGATCCAAAGCAGAAAGGTACTGACCAAGAAACAAACTGGCTTTTAGAAAAGCAATTTCAAAAGAAGTCATTAAATCACATTGAGGGAGGGATTGACCCCACAGCGAGCAACACCTCTGCTAACAGAAGAGCTCTGAATGTAAGTCACTTTTAGAGACGGCTTCATAGATTTGCTCCTGGTTTGTAACCTTCATCTGAAACATTGCTGGGCCCCAATTTGCCACCAGATGACGCAGCCAATCTACTTTCAGTTAAGGAATAAAAATAGAATTAAGAGGATTAACATTAATGGTAGAACAGATAAAAGTTTCGCAAAGAACTGGCACAGAACAGGAAGGTGACAGGACTGAGCCCTGTTTTTCGGCTCGTCTCAGTTCTTGCTGCACCACTACCACAATGAGTAGCATGAAGACAAATACCCATCAGATGTGACTCAGATAAGCTGATTCTGTCTATGTGCAAATGACTTTCTGAGGTTCCTTTCACACCTTTATTTTCTTTGAATCTTTAGGACAAGTAGCTGTTTGGAGTTGCTGAGTGAACATGTGACAACTACATTTCTCAAAGACTTGGAATAAAATCAATGATGGGTGGCTTGTCACAGGATACACAAAGAGACATCTCAAGCCCAATCCTCCTACTCATCATCAAATTCAGAGTTTTGCCCTAATTATGATGTATTTTTAAAATGGGCAAAACTACTCCATATTTCCCTAACTTCCTTGGGAAGCACTGAAGTATTTTAGCTCAAATTGCCTTCAAAAGTATTCAGGAAGAGTTAGCCAACCAGGTGGAAACACTAACAGCAGCAGCAGCAAAGGTCTTAAAATAGGAAATACTGGGCTACTTCAATTATAGAAGGTACTACAAGCCCTGCCAATAATTTTCCCTTAGGCTCTCACAAAATGGGGAAGCAAAGAAAGAAATATCTCACAACTTCACAGAATCCCTTAAGCCTCCTACATTCCCATTTAAGAGGGATTATGAAATAAAATGGAGTAGGAAGCTTCCCAAAATTTCAAAGAAAACACTCGGGTCAACCCTCAAATTGCTATTTGAATATTTTTTCCCATGTCTGACTAAATTTTTAAGATATTCTCCATCAGCATAACCGTCATTCCTTGTTTTGTTTTTCTCTCTTTGTTTGCTGGTTTTATTCACCCTTTGACTTGGAGCTGAAGAACTCAACTGGCAATACAAAGTATAGAAAGAAAGAATTTAATTGACATTAATTCCTATGAATTTCATTTGTTTTCTTTTTCACTAATCCAGGTATACTAACTGAATAATGCTCTGCAAACACGGATCTTTGATAAATGTCACAGTGAGTAACACTGCAGCACATGAAGTAAAAAAATGAGAAAAAAAAGGGAAATAGATTAAGCCTTTTGTTTTAAGCATACTCATTTTAAAACCAAATTGAGAAAACATCTCTGACTACTCTGGTTTGAGTGGTGCTCACTTACCTTCCTTTTGTGTTTTCATTACTGCCAGCAAAGGCATAGATGGAGGCCAATAAAACAGGATTTGGACCTTTCAGCTTGTCTGTTAATGAATATCTATTTGTAGCTAAACAAGGCTAACTCCTTCCTCTCTTCCCCAGTCTGATTTCTGCCTATCCCTTTTTCATTTGCATCTGAAAAAGAATAGAAAGTCCAGTCTATCTATCTGGGACCTATCCCTATTTACATCATGGCAGGTTTCTATCAGTCCTGGAAATAGAAAAGAACTTTGAAGTACACATAAATAAATTACTCTTACATGTATTTTACAGCTGGTTTGTACTTCCAGATGGTATCAAGAGGTCTCAGTATAAAGTAGCATCAAGTTACTATCTCCAGGGGCTGAGCTTCTCAAAAAGGAAAATAACCAAACATAAACACTAAAAAAATTAACAGCTATTTTTAATTATTTTTTTTTTCTTTTCAGGTGGCAATTCCAGTCTTGTTTTTCCAGAATTAAGGAAAATAACATGGAAATTTTTACAGTTTGCCTTGCAGGACTGACTGGGAAAAAAAAAAAAAAAAAAAAAAAAAAGACCAGATAAGATAGAATATAATTAACATCAGTCAGGATGCACCACAAGGGGTTTAATTTTAGTGTCCTTTATTGCTTTCTGTGTCTTCTTTCTGGTTAGATTGGGAATCACTAATTAATCAAACATTGTAAACTACCCTAGGAAATTTGCTCATGTAAGGGCTTCTGAATCTGATGGAACAAGCTTAAAGGCTGCTGGTGATCATGTTTGTCCAAATGTAACTCTGTTTAGCTCCAAAGAGTTACTTCTGATGAATCCTGGTAACCATCAGATTGAAAATAAACCCCAAGAACACATCCTGAACATGTTAAACATCTGTTTAAAGTTTAGTGTACTTTTATATTCTTAGGGAAATACGAGGCTACTTTGTTGCCTTTTGTTTTTCAATTCAGAATGTAGTTGAAATTCACCTACATCCCCTAATGCTTGTTGTATGAGAAATGAACGACATCACAATACCAGTGAGGCAAAAAAATTCTCAACACACTGGCCAGATTAAAAGCACAGATCTTTGTACAGTTCTTAATTCAATAAAATGCTGTGGTACTTCATGGTCAGAAGGAAATCTGCCCTCCGCAGCATCTGTTTCTTCTGTGTCCTTCATGAGAGTCAAAGGGTATTTTACAATCCAATCCAATGCTGGATATAACCTTTTAAATAAATAAACCATGGTTTAAGGATTTAGAAAGCACTAGATCAAAGAATGTAATCTTTGAGATCTAATAACTACGATGATGGGTCTAGCATAAGGACATGAGTAGAATAGAACAAAGGTTTGCTGAATATCCACAGTGCCTTTTGGGTTAAAATTCATTTCAGAGTCACTCTAAGTCCCCAGTCAGGGGGCAACCCTAAATTTCTCTTCTTGCTAAGATCCAACACGAACTTAAAAAATAAACAAACCCCAACGTATTTAGGGGAAGAAACTACAATCTTCAGCCTGTTTTTTGTTGTTTGATTATTCAAAACCCAGGTTTCATTTTCCAAACACCTGCCAATTTCAGGTGCAGCTTTCAGGTTTTCGGCTACACACCTACAAACACAAACACACACACACACACACAGAGACTTCTGCTCTCCAGGATTAACTGGAGTGGAGGTGGAGAACTGAGGGGAGGTGGAGAACTGGCTTTTTTTTTTTTTTTCCCACTGTACTTGTCTATATCCCATTGAAACCAGGGGAAATAAGCCTTTAGCATTACATTTTCTAATGCACAATCTGGTGTTCATATGAGCTTTCCCAATAAGTTGTGGGGATGCTTGTGGATGTGCTCAGATGGTTCCATGATCACCCTCTAAGTAAGCAATATCACTCAACCAAACAAACAGATAATTGTGTTCAGAGTATTGCAAGCCCTTCACATGCTATTTTAGAGTAGTCCAGCTTGTCTTCTGGGAGGCTTTGAAATCGTAAGCTTTGCTCACCAAGTGACACACCCAAGGTTTTCTTGCCCACTTCAGAAAGCAGCTGGAGCAGGAGGTGAATACTGCACCCAGACTGATGGATAAATCTTATCTTTTTTTTATTTCCCACCATGGGTGTTACAACACGCAAGCCATCCCTTCTGCCTACTACTCGACCAGCATCTTGTCAAATCTGGCTGCAAGATTAAGCTTCCCCCAATTCTGAATTCAATATTGCAACCCTAAGGCCATAAGAATCAAGCTGGAACATTCTGGGGTTTGGGGTTGTTTTTTTCACTCTTAATGGACAAAATTGTTTCTGCTCGAAGATCACAGTTTGCCCGGACTATAATGATAAATCATCATGACTGACACTAAGCTAAAGGAGTTTGATGCTTTCTGCTTTACTCTTCCACATTAGAAGCCACTTTTACATTTGCCACAATGTTCAACTTTTGCTCCAAAATGCTAGGATCTTCTCGTTTGCAGACATTATTTTTGCTTTGTACAATCCATTTGAAGAACGTGAGGAACATTTTGTACACAGAAAGGGATGGGCGCAGTGAAGGGAAGGGAAGACTTAATGTCCTGGAATCCTGTGATAGCTGGTTTTTTTTTCTAAGGACAGCACAATTCTTCTGTATTCCAGATTATTTTATTTCACTGCAGCAGAGTTCTGCCTAACAAAGCTGGGGGAAAGTTTAGGATTCTGGAAGCATTCAGCACTTGCCAGCGTTTGGTTCCAGTACCACCAGTTATAGCCATCATGACAGTATCTCAGAAATACCAGACTTAACCACTGTCAGAATTATTTACATCTGTAGTCCTTTTTTTTATTATTATTTTTAAAGGTGGATTTGGTAACAATCAGGCACAGTTCCTCCTTGTTATAGTTTAAAAAAAACCCAAAACAATCACAGCCTTTTTGTAAAATACTGTGAAAAATGAAAGCTGATGCTAGTTTGCCATTGATGGGAGACAATGAAGCGAGGACATGAAACAAGGATATGAAACATTTTAGTTTTTAATATTGTTTTAGTCTATGCTGTGAATTTATACTTAGTCATTAATTTTCTCAAAAAAAAGATAACTTCCAGAAACAGGCTAAAGCTGTCAGCTTTTTGTTCTGGTAAAACTTCTTTGCACTTGAAACATGAGGAAAGCTCAAGTAACAACTGAGTTAGAGCTCCACAAGTTGGCTCAGCAAGTGGAAAAGTAGTCAGAGATGTAAACAGTTTAGTGAAAAGTACAACATTCTGATACAGAAGTATCACTTATGTCCAACAGCAGCTGTTGTGTAATACTATTAAAATGACTTTCACTAAAATGTTTGCAAAAACCTCATGCTCTGTTATTTTCTATTTCTTGAAACTCGTTTCCATAGCAGGGGGTGGCTAAAAAAAAACACTTTTGTCTTTTACTGTTGCCCCTGTAATATTTCCTTTTTGGAAGTGCCATTACACAGCTGGATTGTGTCTTCTAAACAGACATGAATCTGAGAATGCTAGAAACTTGTAAAATAAAAATTACTTTATGGAATCAGTGACTGAAATAGAATACAGTTCCTCTTTAATACAGTTTTGGGGGTTTGTCCTTTTGCTTCAAGTCCTATTTCCCTTTACAATGCCCTTCCCCATTTGTGGGTTCAGAGCTCTCAAGTGTGATTTGGCAGCCACTACTTATCAAATTATGGGATCTCTTTTACAGAGATCCCATATATACATATATATATATATAATATATATATAATATATAATATATAATATATATGATATATATAGATTATATAGAAATTTTCTACAGTATATAAATTATAAAAATATAGATAAAAAACCAGGCTTATTTGTAACTAAACCCACTATAAACAGCTTAAGAAAATTTATTTCATATAATTCGCCATGTAAAGATTGTTTGGAATAAAGATTTTTGCATCCCCTGTCTCTCTACTCACCCTTTTTTTATTAAATTTTCTCCCACTACTGCTTTTAGGAAGGACTAGAAATTTAGAACAGTCCTTGATCTTCAAAATTTTCTTCTAATCTGTTCTTGGCTTTAAATTCATACCTGATCCGCCGCATGGAACAGCACTACCAGAGAACAGAGAATCAGCAGCAAATATCAACAACTAATACTTCTCTTTTGCAGAGAAAATACTACACATCACAGCAGTTTCAAAGCCAATGTTAAAACAAAACACCTGAAGCTATAGTTCATCTACCTGTAGCTCTGATATCCTCAAAAAGTAAAAGCTTTCACGACCCTTGAGCTACTATCTTTAATCCTAATAGTCAGTTGTAATCGTAAATCAGTTTGCATAACAATTATTTAGCTAGCATTTGAGCCAGACTTCGTTATATTTATCAGCAATAGCAGTAACTCAAGAGGCAAGTTGGACCAGATCCTGCAAAGAATTACATGCACAAGGAATCCCGTTGAATTCAGCATCGTACTGGGCAAACATAGACTTCTTTTATGGGTTTAAGTGATTTGCTGACCATCTTTGAAGTACACACTTAAGTCTAGTTAAGTTTAGCGGGAGATAAAGATGCACATATTCTAACCTGCGTGATCTGAGGTTCTTCCTGCCATTTTTACAATTTCAGAGTAAAAAACTGCATTACAAACAAATGCTGCTGAATGATGTAAATGACAGGAAAAAAGGAATATTTTGCCTTGTCCTCATCTAATCTTGAAAGTGCTGTATACGATTTCTCTTCGATTGTCCTTCTATTTTCTTCCATTTGAGTTGCAGTTCAGATCAGAGAAGAAAAATAAAAGTCTTGTTACAGCTACAGGTCAGTGCAAGATAAGAGGCTCAGCACAGTCACTTCCATGTACTGTACATACAAAAACGGCCCAGACTGATATTTAGTTTATCAGTCTAGAATCTAGGAAGCATAACAGAGGTACTCGAACGTAAATGCATTGCCAAAAGATAATAATCTACATCACTGGAGGAGTGTCACTTGCCTAGCAATTTAAAGGTCATCTGACATACTTTATTTTCCTCCTACAATTAAAATATATTGAATATATACAGAGTGTAAATCACAGCTTTTTTAAAAATTAGACCTCCAAATTGGCCTGGCTCACAAACTAGCAGCTGAAACAGCAGAGTAGTACAGAACAGAAAGGAATAAAGAAATTCAATAAGAAAAAAAAAATTAAAGATGTTTTTAGAAGGTTATTTCAATTAAACCCCTATTTTGGTGTGAAAAGAAGAGAAACCTTTTAAAGTATGAATCAGAAAGAAAAAAAATCCATCTTTTCTGTTCTAAAAACAGAAGTCAACAGAAAAATGCATTCTTTTGCTGGAATCCAGGCCTAGGACCAAAGAATTTACATATATTAAATTAACGAGATCCAAACCTCTCTACAACAAATATTTATACTGTAAAATATTACAGCCACATTCCTGCATATCCTTACAATAATAATTCTTGGGGACACAGTATTCTAGAGAGTGTATACAACAGCAGGTTTCTGCAAAGATGGAATGCTTCATTATCAGAGTACCAGCTTGTTCATAAATATTAAAAAGTACATTTTTGAAGTTCTCCAAACATAATTCTCATTGTTTACATTGTCTCTCTACTACTGAAAACAGCAGCCAGTGTGTACCTGTCCCAAAGTTTCTCTCTCACAGTCTTGAAGTGCAGAAAACCACTGCTGGTGACTGCAAAGGACAGCAATGTCTGTGCTGGACATACACTAAGCAGACAAGAGGACAAGTAGTCTGACCTTACTTATGCACATAGTCATGCTTACAGCCATGGGTCTAATTCTTGCTAGAAAGAACAGGATTTGTCCCAAACTGCAGACAAAAGGACACAACTCCCTGGTGTCTTACGAAAGCGGGTCCTAAATTTACATGTGAGATGGTTCTTTTGTTTGTATATTTTGTAGGTAATTCTTTGTATCAGATTAAAGATTGAAACAGGTATTCCAAGAGAAAAAAGTCCTCTACTACTACAAGAAAAAGCACTTAGAGATTGCTCAAGACAAATTAAAATTATAGATGTGATCTTCATTTGGTAAAAATTAAACTCCTGTGTACGTATTAATCTGCTTTATAAAATAATACTGACAACAGAACAAACTTCTCAAAAGTGACCCATGAGTTACAGAAAGGAAGGGCTTCTCTGAAACACTATCCCCCTGCTCTATTGTTGTTAATCATTGGGAAGAACACAAACCAACATTTTTTAAAAGGGCAATAAACTGAAACAGAACGGAAAGATCCACATTGGTTGCAGCAATGTATCAGTTTCACAAACTGGGCTTCAGACCAGAACTCTCTATGGGAAAAAAACACGTTTAGCTTCGCATATATAGCATTTACTGCTGGTGAGATCATATGGAGGATACCACTGAAATACAGAAAATAAACAAGCAACTTTCATAAAGAGAACTCAAACGTAGCAGTAAGAACTGCAAACACACGCTTATTCGAAGAGAAATGCTACCTAATTTGCTTCCTCTCAATACACAGGGATCTAATTGAAGCTGCCCCCCTCCCCTTGCCGTTTTCCTACATTTGCAAGAAGCAGTGAGCACAGAAATGTGCAGCCAGGCTGGGCCCTCAGGCCGGTGGATCAAGATGGCAGGGCTGGCCTGGGCTCCCCCAGGGAGAGCAGAGCCACAAGGGTGATTGGACACACTGACCTGTCTGCATGAGATGAGACAAAAACAGGAGGGCTGTAATGCTGATGAACTAACCTGTCACTCACAAGCTCAGGTCTGAAGAGGAAAAAAAAAGAAAAAGAAAATATGAAGGAAAAAAAAAGATGGAGAGGGAAAAAAAAAAAAAAAAAAAAAAAAAAAAAAAAAAAAAAAAAAAAAAAAAAAAAAAAAAAAAAAAAAAAAAAAAAAAGAAAAAAAAAAAAAAAGAAGAGAAACGTATAGTACAGGTTTCAGAAACCACACAAGGTAGAGAAATTACAGCATAATTGGAATAATTAGATGACACGTTTAATTACCTGTTCATTCAGATAGGCTCAGGATATATAAGGAATATGGCATAAAAACCCAGCTAATAGTTTCTATAAGATCAAAACACAACTGAAGAAATAATGGGTTCAGCGTGCAAGGAAGGATGCTACAGACTATTGCTGGCAGGGATCAGGGTTTCATGCCAAACACTCCAGTTATGAATCAAAATCACAATGAGCAATGAGCTTCTAGATCTTGACACACCAGGCAAGGAGGTTGTTCTTCAGAGTAGTTGGCTGTTTTATTGCTTGCTTGGGGGAGGAAAAATCCAGAGGGAAGGCTCCCAAGCAATTCTGCACCCCGTGCCCAGTACACCCAGGTGCCAGGTGATGGTCAGGATTGTAGCACTCTGCCCACCCTCAACATCACCAGTGGGAGCCACTGTAGGCATTGGTGCTTAGAGAGAGCTGAAATCCAGATTAAAAAAAAAAAAAAGGAAAATGCATTTAATGATGAACAAGCACTTGGTGTTGAAAATACCTTTAAATCAGTATGCTCCTGCTATTACACTCATGTCATACACAGACTAGTGTTTGAACTACAAATAACTGCTAGTGTTTCAGATCTCCACTGCATCAGGGTTATACATGTATAGTTTGGATTTTTAATTAGGCAAGTTCACGCTCCATTAGCGGTAAACAAGACTGAATTTAAAGCTGCATCTCCAAGATTCATAAAAAAAAAAAAAAAAAAAATCATTCCGATGGCTGAAGAAAAACACAATTGTGAAATAAAGAAGCAAAATTACAAACGTTTATTTAAGTTTTTGCTTCTGGAGGTTTGAAAGTTAACAAAGACTTTTAAGAACTTTTTCTAGTAGTATCAGAAAATAAAGGTCTCTTCTAAAAATATGTTACAAGCAAATATGCAAATCTTTATTATTTATCAATACTAAATATAGATGTACAGTGTGGAAAGATTTTCTGACATAGGTTTTGTTTTTTGATAGTTATTTTCTCTGAAATTTCATAGAGAAAATCTCTATTTTCAGCAGTGTATGGTAATTATACTGATTGCACTGAGGTTCCGAAGTTTTAACTAACTCTTTTGTTATACATCTAGAAAAAACATAGTTTTTTATCAGAAAAAAAAAATTAAACTTTTTGTACTATCCTAATACATACCTAATAACAACTGAACACTGGACAATTGATCAAAAACAGAAACATACTTGAAAATTTTGTGGACTTACGAACACATTTGGATGTGCACACTTACACATATGATATGTAAATATGCACACACAGAGATCTAAAAAAATGTTTGCAAAACCTGAGATGGTAAATTTCAGAATAATAATAACTACAAATTCTGATGCAAAACCCCCAAAGAAGTTAGTCACCTAAAATAGCTAAATGTATTTTCCTTTGAAGTCCATGCCCTTGTTACTGATTTTAGGAAATGAAATACACTAACACATGATACAAATATTTTTGCAGACATTCTCTGAACTTTTTTAACTGATGAAATATGGAATGTTACACACACAAAAAAAACATCCTTCTATTTTTTCCGGCCTCAAAACCGCTTTCTGAGTGCTGGTAAGCTTTCAATATAAAATAGCTAACTTACACTCTCTTATATGCCAAAAAAAAAGTTACATTAAAGAGATATTACCAGGTTTGCGATTTATCAATGTTTCGACGCACATTTTCTGTCAAGTGTATCTGCTCAAAACCTTACCATTGTATCTGCCTTTGTATCATTAAACATATATCTTTAAGACTGACCAAAGAAAACAAAAAGGTAATTAACACACTCTAAAACACATATTTTCACACAATGTAGTACCAGCAAACATGCCCCACTTTTTAGATATAAGCCAGCCTAATAGAAAGCTGTTAATGTTTGGAGGATTTTTAATAAAAAATGTATCTCCTATTTTTAAAATATTTAAAGCAATAAAAGTCTGTGGTAAACATGGTATTACATATTTGACATTTTCCACCCAGAAATGCATTACTGTGTATGATGGTATTAATAAACCATGTGCTTTGAGGGACTTCTGTGCTTTGCCATAATTTAGTTGAAAACAGTGTGTAGACTGCATATTTTCCCCCCATCATATCAGCATATAGAAAACAAATACTATGTCATCACCTCAGCAGCATGCGTTCACTATACTGGAAACATATGCAAAAAACCACAAACTTTTGAGAGTTCAAAAAATTCCCTTCACCAGAGACTGATTTACAAACCGGTGATTAATGACAAAGTGTTGAGCACTTTAAATTTTGTTAGAGAAAGGAAAACAGGCACCCTCATCTGACTCCGACTGCATTCATAGGAAAACAGCCCTCCCTGCTCATCAGAACAAAATAATTTAATTTCTTTCCCCACTTCAGGTTATTATTTGAAGCAAATGAAAAGACAATGATTCTTCTCTCTTCTGGCTAAAGCTCAAAACAGCACGGTTAAAACACACATATAAAAACTACAGACTTATCAGAAATCACAAAACAGAAAGAGAAGGACTCACTGACCCATTTGGAAGACAAAGACGACAAAACGGAAAAGCTCTAAAAATCAGCTTGTGAGGCCTTTGAGAGATATTCTTCTGGCATTTCATCACAGCAGCCCCAGACCAGTTCACTTCCCTGGATACAGGGAGGGAGAACTAAATAGAGCTGTTTATTAAAGCTGTTGTGCTGGATTGCATTAGGAAGCACGAGCAGACCACCTGGACCTTTCAGATTGTGGCAGTGTTTAATTTGCAGGCTGCCCCTCTGCAGCAGCAAAGACTACTACATTTACCAAGCTCAATCACACATTATCTGGATTAGGAGTAAAATAAGGAAAAATAAAATATAATGATAATTTAAAAAAAGCCACAGCCTGTAGTACAGGAATACAGTCAATATAGAAATAATGAATAGCATTAGAAATAGAAAGCAACTCCCCAGCAAACATAACACTTTCACTCCTCAGTTCTTCTACTTCAGCACATTTTAACAAAATAAAACAGCAAATAAATAAATACATTGATTTGACAAAGCTCAGACTAAATTATAAATGGGGTTTATTAGAAGAAAAGCTTGGTAATTTAGGTTTATCTAGTGATTCCCTGGCCAGATTATTGTGGTTCTTTTGCCTTTCTCACTTTCAGTACTACACTCGCTGGTAGCTGAAGATACAGATAGAAAGATGGTACTGTAAATATGAATTATGTGAATCATATGGTTAGACCCTTGTGAAAAAAAAAAAAAATAAAAGGGGAGTTGAGAAATGGCTGACTCCATACCTGACCAATTACAGCTTGCATGGTCCCTGTGTCCTGCTGAGCTGAAAGATCGCAATCCATCATATGTAGTCTTTGAAAAGGAGAATGGGGGTTTCTGGCATGCATCTGTCAATCAACTTCTGCACTCACAACCATCACCAAAAGCAAGAGAAAAAAAGTCAAGCTGCTCCACCAAATAGGATGAAACAGTCATGTGACCTTCAGCACACTCACACACATACATACTTCCATGGAACGTATGAATTTTCTGCAGATATGAAATGACATTGACAAATACCCAATACCAAGTAAATAAAGTGAGACAAACAGCTACTCACCAAAGAGAAAACACTTGCTGTAATCTTCAGCCTAAAGATTTAATATACCTAAAAGGTATTTTAAGCCGAGGGTTTTCTTTTGAGCCTAAACTTTTCAGATAAGGTGATATGATTTTATACATGCAGACAGTGGTCAGATCTTTAACCCCTCGTGTTCTCTTGCAGCCTCTATTTTTACTCCCTCATTTATGCTTCTACTTTATGGCTGTTTGAGTTCGTGATTTTTTTTTTTCTTTAAGTTTCTTTTGTGTCAAAGTGAAGCGGACTGTGTTGCCTTCTTTGGATGTACACAAATTATAAGATCTAGACAGAAGAAAATTGCTAACAGGGGGAAAAGGAGCAGGGGCTGAGAAACCTGTGTCTGTAGTCACAAGCCAAAACATGTCTCACTGCTTTATTCCACCAGAAGTCAAATGTTTTCTTTACTGGAAATATATATCAAAGTATTAGTTTATGTGTGCTGTGATGAGCACTCAAAATATAAAATATTCAGACTATGTAAATCCTACTTACAGAATCCTTTGCATTTTGAAGGTTAGCAGAGTTTTGGTTCATTCACTGCTCCACTGAACTGACATAAAATGTAGTTACTTATGAAGGCAAACATTACCATTTTTTCTAATGGAAGCAGTTTGTTTCATGTATCTTCCCCTCTGAGTTCAGATTTGCAAGAATTTCCGAGACTATTTTTTCTTCTTGTCAAAATATATCAGCCACTTGTCTCCAAAAACTGAGTATCCCGAACAACCCACTGCAGCATTGATTGCTGATACGTTATTGGCCAGTGATTTCTGAAGGGTGACATTAATGTAACCTGGTAGCACTTTAACCCTTTGAAGATCAATACAGTCCTCTGGAAACACAGTAGAATAACAGCCCATACACTTTTTGCTGTATTACACCTTCATATAAATCTTAGTGCATCTTTCTGTCCTCCTAGAATTGCATTTCAGTCACTAGTGCAAACAACATGATTTCCAAAGACTGCCAGAAACAAAAATGCAGAATTAAAAGCAGTTTAGTCTCTAAGCTTAAGCCTAACACACCCTTTCCATTTCAAGTAAATTTCTGGTAATATTTTGAAGTTATTATCTCATTTTTGAAGGTATTGAAAATATTGATCTTAGCTGTTATAGTCAAAGAAATGTGAGAATATCAACAATATTCCAATTGTAGGCACAGCACTTGCCTGCCTAATATTTCCTGCAATATAATTTTAAGCTCCAACATCCAGGAGTGTTTGGAATGTGACAGAGTGCATAGGTATGTGCAGGTGTATATATACACATACATATTATATATATATATATATTATATAGGATATATAAATATATATGCATATGTATGCAAGTATAACACAAATGAAATGGGTGCTGAGGGAGTGATACAGGCAGGGTTCATCCAGTTTACTTTGCATTCTTTGAGTTTTTATAATACAATTTTATTTCTTTTGATTTTTAAGAAAAAACTTAAGAAAGGAAATTTTAGTATGTATTTAAAAAATTAGAAATTAGAAGAACTGACATGCAGATGCATGAGGACCCAGAAGTATTCCTAGGTCAATGAGATATTTTAGCATAACAAAGTTTTCAGATTCAGCATTTTTAGAGAGATACACAGTATTAACACTAAAACATTGCCTCTGGGATGGGGAAGGAGTACTTGAAATGGTGCTGCCAACATCTGCTTTGCATTTCATTTATAAACATAATTAAAATGCACCATTTGTGCTGAAATCTTATCTGCTTCTCACTCGTGAAAGAAAATGCACTGAACTAATACCTTGGTTTGCCTTTTGGTCAGCTGAGAATTTCCTGTGGACAGTTCTTTGGAAAAACCAGGCAGTATTGTGAAGGCCATAATCAACATCCATATCATCACAAGCAATTCAAAATACAACTGGTAAGTGGGCGAGCGACTAGAGGAGATTGCCTCGGCTGTCTCCAGGAAAACACACACACAGAAGTCAGATACTGCATGTGAAGCCGAAAGGAAAGTTAAAGATGTCTATTTTACAGTTTCTCTTCAGGAGGAGCCTTTCTGCAGTGAATATGCACAAACACCTGTCAAACTCCCTTAACTCATTTAAGCGACTAAACCTGGCAATCACCACTATGGGGTTTTTATTAGCAAAGACACTGACGTGGGCATATGTTGCAGCACATAAGTAAGCACAGCATTGTATACACAAGTTGTTGCACCCCTGTGCACCAACAAACCAACCATCGCCTTGGCACGCTCAGGCAGAGCTGCCAGAGCTCCTCCCTCCCGAAATGAAACATGTGCTGCATCTCTTTGTGCCATAATTAAACTGTATTTCCAGGAAATGTCAGTCTATGCCATAAAATGTAAAACAACATCCCCGTACCTAATGCCTCTGCATAAGTCACGTCACCACTGGTAACCTGAACAGCTGTAAGAGCCTCCTCTGCTACCCCTGGAGCTGCTCTTACCTCTGAGGAGCCGGAGATCTTTACCCTCAGCCACATCTACCTGTTCCTGTCTGCAGGGGCCGTACAACTGGTCCCTGGGCACTGTTTCAGTTTTGCTGCTCATCCTTTGGGCCTTCCACAGGCCATCTCCTACGAGGTGTTGGTCCAGTTTTGCCTTTTTACTTACTGTAAGGAATTCTCTCCCTAACACATCCTCCCTTCCCCCCAAGCCCCAAACACACATTTCCTTTGCTGCTGGGAAGGTAATTTATCTCTCTTGCCAACAGTCAAAGAGGTGAGAGAGCAAGGTAGCTCCTGACCTGCCACAAGCAGACTTGTGTGGAGAGCTTGGTGCAAAAGGGGAACTCCACTGGCCAGGTCCCCTTGAGCACTGGCAACCTGAGGAAAGCTATTGAAGGACAGAATGACAAATACTGCTTAAAAACTGCTTAAAAACCAGCTGCGCTGTATCCCCAGCAGAGACCCTCTGGTCTCCTCTGAAACTTTTTATCTGTGGCTCTCCCTCAGCATATCCAAGAGGAAACTGCTTATGGAGCCACAGCAATAAACAGCAGCTATGCCTTCCTGTGTGCATGTCCCTTCAGCACCTGGCACAAAGGGACAGGTTTGCACTGTTGATCCTGGGGTTACTGAGAGGGGGGCACTGATCCAGGCTTACACATGAAGGAGGCTGCTTTGTCACCTCATCTGTGACACTGCAAATTCAACGGGATACAAAGCCTGTGCTTTGAGCTGCACACCAGATCTCTGACGTTCAGGAAGAGTAGCACATCCTGGTTACACTGAATACTTTTATCTGCAGTAGATTTTCCCTTTTTAACTAAAAGAGTAAAAAAAAATAGAGTGGTACTTTGAGTAGAATAATGTGCTTGAATTTACCTCTCAGCTACACACCTAAGAACTTGTGAAAACATCATTACTGTGTATAGTAATTTCTCTTATGTCTTCCAGGAGAATATATATATTTTCTGGATGACAAAAACAATATTTAGAATTATACAGCAATGCAAACCCCAATTACTTCTTAGCTAAACTGTGTTAGAACACACGTTCATTTTTTTAAAGCTCATTATTTATAATTGTTTATGATTCCTTACTTCCCAAACTAGAAGCTTTGTGATCAACAGAGACCGGGGTTTACTAAAATACCTTTAGGCACTTACACGCCATAGCAGAGCTTGCAGCAGATTTAATGAATCGAGCGAGGGATCCTCCTGCTTCTTACAGCATCGGTACACTAGGGGGACTCTTTTTCCTCTTTTCTGGAGTGATGGATGCAGGGCATTGTCAGAACAAGCTCTTGTGCCTCACACTACAGGCCCTTTGCTCACCAGTTAACATGCAAGCCTCAGTCCTGCACTCTTTGAAGACTAACAAGCTTAATTCTAAACAGTCAATCAGTCCTGCACTCTTTGAAGACTAACAAGCTTAATTCTAAACAGTCAATGGCTCTTCCTGCCACTCTCACTCTCTCTCTCCATCTCTGCCAAAGACAGTATATTGCATTTTGCATCTTCATTTTCATGGATATGTGACTGCGTTTTCCATATGGGCAAATTTCTGCCGATTTATGCTAATTCCAAAATAATTGTTTTGAGAGACAGTAATGGATTACAGTCTCTGCCTGTGCACGCCCATTCTGGTCAATCGTTTTCACATTTTGAAGCAAATTTTGCTATTAAAAAAAACCTCTGATGCTTCCAATTTCTCCTCCTCTAGGTTTCATTAATACATAATTTCTGGGTTTCTCCCACTCCCCCCAAGCTCCACTTTTCAAAAACCAAACTACTGGGACATATTCACTCACTTCAAGAATGGCACTTCCTTCCCTTTGTAAGTGCTCATTTATCTCATGGAAAGGTAATCCAGGAAAAGAAGATGCTTCTGTGCCGGAATTTTTAGAACAAGTCCTCAGCATAATCTACATTACACTCATTCCTGTGCAGACAGTGGGACAGCTCCCTTTCCATCAGTGCTTATCCTTTACTGTCTAAGGAAAATGTCTGCAAAAGAACTTTCTTTCTCTTTGCTGCTTTAGAGAAAAGAAGTTTGCTGCAATGCTTTGTATCTTTGGGAAGGTGGGAATAAATTCTCCCCCTTTCCTTCTATATCTAACAAGTTAGTTCAGTTGTAAACTTACGTTTGTGTCTCAGGGAGGACAATTGCTCAACAGGTCTTTCAGTTTCCTGATTAAACTAGAATTTATATAAGATGAAAATCTAGGAAATAGGAGTGTGATTCTTTCTACTCAGTGAACTACATAGTGAAGAGACAGCACCTTCCTCCTCTACTGCTCTATAAAGTGATGGGGGGTGATTACAGCAATGATGTTAGAACCTAGTTAATCAGAGGACACGCTAATCTCATACCTCTCCCAGGTGAAACAGAATTGTGGAGGGAAAACATGTCAAGAGGCAAGATGGATTAGCAAGAAAGGGTGATATTGAGTGGGTAAGGTTTAAGAATATACTTCCCAGATGTGTTACTAACTATAGCATGCTAATAAAACCACATTCCTCATATCTCATAGTGTCTTCTGCAGTAGTGGGCACAATAGGGTATATATACAATAAGGTATATTTTTCTGTTCATTTAATAATGGGCATTTCTAATAAGTCACAGTATTAACCGTGTAACTCTTCAGAGCAGTAATGCTTTTACCACACCAACAGGGAAAAGCAGATATTTTCACAGTGTGTGTGATGATGATTAACTTCTTACTCACTGGTATATTTGCTTTTACTTACTTGAGCTGTAAATTGCTTATCTTACATAGCTTTTATTTCCACTTCAACACCACACAATGAAGTGACAGCATCATCAGAGACAAAAAAAAAAAAAAGAGTGGAGGTGGAGGTGGCAGGAAGGGTGTGTAGTGCCAGTGAAAGCACACATTTCCTACAAACTACATTTCCCTTAGATCCCCAGCTCCTAAGCAGATGTCTCTCTCCCAAGGAAAGAAGAAAAAAAAAAAAAAAAAAGTAGGTGCAGTGACACAAGGTTCTGCTGCAGTTTGGAAACACTGGTGTAGGCAAATGTTCCTGGAGACATGAGTGGATCACAGGGGACTATGAGCCGTGAATGAGACCGAGGCAAAAGCATTCCTGTGTGTCAGGCAAGAAAGGCAAGCATTGGGCAAAGCCCTGCTGAGAACTCATCTGTACTGCTAGGGACATTTCTCATTCCTCGGGTTCTAAGAACACAAATTCCGTCTGGAATGAAAGACTAAGCAGTTGATTCATGGGCACTGATGGCCTACAGAGGAAAAATGATGACTGGAAGGAGCAATGCAAAGGCTGAGAGGACTGCAATCACTTTTAAGAAAGGGATCAAAGAGCTATGGGGGTGCAAGGAAAAATACAGTAAAGAACACAAAAACATTTGGAACTTCTTTGTAAAAAGGCCACCTTACCATATACAGTGCAGTAGCGAATGTCCCTCGATGCATTGGTGAGGAATGGTGATGAAACCATGCATGCCCATTACATCTCTGCAAAGTTCATGCAGACAGAATGAATTCTCTCTCTTTCATTTCTGGCAAAACCACAATTAAAAGAATGTCTTTGGTGTAAATGCCCTTATTTACACAGTCTGAAGGTGTGCCACCAATTGTGGCACCACAGTCCAAAATTACAATAATGGAGTACCTCTCAATTTTTCAGTATTCCAATTACTAAATCTCAAAGAACAAGGAGACTTGCTAGGGTTTTAGGTAAGAACTGAACATCTTCCCACAAACAGAGGTAGGCAAATATCTCTCAGATATTGCAAAAGAATACTAAATCATTTAAACAAGACTTTCCCTTTGTGAATCCACATTGACTGTGCCTGATGATTTCATTGTTCTTTAAATGCCTTTTATGAGCAGACAACATGATCTTCTCTGAATTTTTTCATAACAGGGCTGTAGTTTTTGGGTCTTCCTTCAAGCTCTTCTTGTAAACTACAGTAATGTTGGCTAGCTACCAACAGTGAGGACCTCCCAGACTCCCAAGACCCTTTGTAGATGATTGAGAAGGGTCTGCTTGTAACATCAGCTAGCTCCTTCACTATTCTGGGATGAACCCCATCAAGCCCAGTGGACTTGACATTAGGAAACATTTTTTTTTACCAAGAGAGTGGTCAAACCCTGGAAACAGTCTTCCTGGAGAGGTCCCCCCATGCCAGTCAGTGCTGAAGAGGCATTCAGACAATGCCCTTGATAACATGCTTTAATTTTTGGCCATCCCTGAATGGAGCAGGCAGCTGGACTAGACAGTCATAGATACATTCCAGCTGAACTAGTATAGTCTAGTATAAGCATTCAGCTGATACATCTGTCCCCTTATGATTGCACTGTCCAGAAATGGGAAATCATTGATCCTGCAGTTGGAACTCAGAAGAGCAGACAACCCAAGTGATATAAGAAATGGTTAATAAAAAAATAGGAGTTAGAGAGAGGATGAAAAGTGGGAACAATGTGGTAGCAACTGCAGAGAAACTGCAGAGACAGGTGCCAATTCTGAAAAACGTGGGAGGAGACTTGGGAAAAACACATGAGAGGAGACTTGGGAGAGAGTAGAGCAATAAAATTGCGTTTCTGCTGCAGAGATCTCCCATGGAGGCCTGACCCTGAACTGTCACAAATCTTAAAAGTGAGAGGTGAGTGAATGACAGGGGTCCTATGGAGGAGGGCCCTTAGGAGTCTTTGTCCCAAAGAAGCTATTCCCAGTTTCAAAATTCCAAAATAGTTATCTAAAAGGACAACTATTTTTAATTGATTATGACATGCTCAAAGCACACTTAATGGGATGTGAATCATCAGGACAGCTGCTTTGGTGACACAAAACGCAGAGAAACCATTTTGATCCAATTTCAAACAATGTGTTCTCTGTCACTTACGTGGCAGGATCACAGCTACTCAGGCTGCTTTCTTGGGATATCTTTTGGGGTTTAATTACCCTGTCAATTAGAGTTAGAGGTATTAATGTGGCAGTGAAATGATAAAGATTGTTCATGGTTTCTGTTCTCTACTTGTTTGTCTTCATCAGTCTTGAAAGAAGAGGACTTTACACATTGTCTTGACATGGTTGCTAATAAGCCTATAATGAGAGATTCACCGCATCAAATAAATTAGGTGCCAGCAGCCATGAAGGGAACAAGCTGAGATAACACACAATGCAGTCCAGTAAGAAAGAGGTGGAGAGTGTAGTCTCCTGGCTAGGGCAGAACACTGGTGTTTTTTTTTCAAGGATGGATGGATTTAGACAGTGAACAGGTAAAAGCATTTAAGAAGAGGGGAGTGATAACAAAAACCAGCCACGCCTGAAGAAAATGGAGCAGGATGAAAGTGCATTGTATCAACATATGTTCTGTGAAGCTATAGAAAGCATTTAAAACTGAGTATTGAGGGAATGGAAATAAACTTCAGCAGAATCCTGAACTAGGGTAAATCAGAAAAGCATTCCTAAAGTATATGAAGCTATGTTGACTTACTTCTCCTGAGACTCCAGAGAAGCAGACTAAGTCCCATATTCACTTGCAAAGCATTTTGGATCAACATTTTTAGTTTCAAATGATCTGGATTAAGTTGGACAGAGTGTAAAAATGAGAACTACTATTAATATTGTATGCCACGGGCTATATCAGCATATCAAATGTAAATGGTTTTGTGCAGACCAGTTCTTGCTTAGTGCTTTCAGCATCTTTAGTGGAGCAAATGCCTATGGTGTCCCTGGATGCTTAAAATACATTAGTTTTCAAGGTAAAGTAAAGCATGCATAAAGTCCATACATTTCTAGATTATTTATTTGTGTGACTGATAGAAGTCATATCATGCTGTGATTTTAATGAGTTCTATCTTCACATGTTCTTACTCCTGGAAGACCTTTATGACCTTGCTCTGTAAACTTATTCCCTTAAGCTGCTTTATACAAAAAATAGAGCTATTTCTTAGGAATGTGGTTCTAAGATCTCAGTAGATGTATTTGGGTGGAGACAAAAAAGTATAAGCAGTTGATACTGCTAGTCACATCAACAGCAAAATTGAAAGAATCCTAAAATTCATAGTAGTTGTCATTTTTATTTTCCTTTCAGTTTATAGACTATGATTTTTCAGATTGGGCAAAAAATACACTACTCTTATTTTCAATCAGTTTCTTGTGCCAATTTTAATGCACAGTGCTTCAGTACTTGGCACGAAAACACTGTAAGGAGAATGATAAGAATTCACACCATAGAATTACCATTACACATAATCATTAGGTTTTACAAGAATATAAAATATATGTGATACAAGAATATCACACATTCATTCTCTTTCCAAACATTTAGAACTTAAATTACCTCTCAGTAGTCCCTTTAAGAATTGTAGTTTTTCCAATGGCTCTTAATACTACTTAATATCAGTACAAGTTTCCTCACAGATCAAGGACAGCATATCACTTTAGGAGCATAGATTCTCTGAACCAGCATTATGACCCCTCTGTGTTTATTTCAGGAAGACCTTCCTGATTGTTAGAGATGCCATGGTAAAAGCATTATAAGCCTTTAAAGACTAGATTTTATACCCTTGCAGTTAAAATTTTACCAAATTATTTACTGAATTTCCTTGCAGGTTGTTTCTTTGATGTCTCTTCCCCATTCTCTTTCCACTCCTCACAATAAAAATATCTAGCATTGACAGCTTCCCTAGGTTTTGGTTGAGTTCATGGGAGAGCTGAAAGGAGAGGCCACAAACTTCAGCCTCCAGGAATCTCTGTAGATGGATTAAAGACCTCTGCTCTCAGGCTTCACAGAGCCATCTCCTGGGCCACACTTCTGCATACTGCTGCTGTCATCTCACTCAGTTGCAGGGCTATTCCCTTAGCAGTACCACATGCTAAGAAGTCAGAGCCCTGCCCTTCAGCAGCACCTGCCCTCCCTCAGCTCCTCCCTCTTCAGCTCCTACGGCCCAAGCAACACGAAGCCTGATTGAGTGAAAAAACAAAAAAGGAGGGATTTTACCTTGCTATCTTTCTGCTTCCTGCAGTGGATCACAGCAAATGATGGTCAGTGCGTTTAGAATAACATCTGGGAAAATCCAGTCCCATCATTAAAAGCATTATACACTGCTCTTTTACTGATCAGCTTGGAAATCCCTATTCTCTGTTTGATGCCTTGTAGAAGAAATGAGAAGGGCCTGGAAAGAATCTAGAAATTCAGAATCCATTAGGGTTCATCACTACCAGCCTCTGAGTCATCAGTAGGCTAGCCTTTGGGCTACTGCATTTCTCTGCATCTAGCTGCATCAAACTATCAGTGATCAGTGTCATTAGCCTCTTCCACAATAATCAATAAGAAAACATAGAAACATAAGAAAACAGTAAATTTTGTGATGGGTAACAGGTTGATGGAGGTTGGGAGACTGTGATGGGGAACAGTTTGATGAAATTTGGGAGGCTGTGATGGGAGACCTCCATTTTCCCTCACAATCTCATGCCTCCAGCCAAGCTCACCTTGTCAGAGGATGAGAACTTCTCCGTTTGAGACAGCACTTCATGAAGGTGATGCATGACAGGGGTGACATTAAAGGCCTCATCTGTTTAAGGGTCCAGATCCTTTTACCCAGTACAGTCACTCTGTCAACTACCTTCCCAAGGTATTCCACCTTGTGAAGGAAACTGTCTCTCTTTACCTCTATTTTTGTAAAGCAAATGACCTCTCTACTCCTTAAAAGTACCCACCCACCTGCACGTGCCATTATTTCTGTTTTGCCCCAATCCAATAAGTACCTGTTGTCGAGACATCAAAAAAAAGAAAAACAACAATAGCAACTGAATATGTTAGCGTTTGATGCTACAGAAATAAAATTGAATATCTGAAACAGAATAAAGCCACAAGATAAATGTCTTCAGAGTCAGAAAAAAAAAAAAAGAATGTTATGGCTTTAACCTGTTTACATGGAAGTATTTTCTCTAGTGGGATAATCAAGGTTTCAAAGATCTTGTCCTATATAATATCAAATCCTATTACTATTCAGCAAGAGAAAAGCTATTCCCTTAAAATCAAGGTGCTCTTTAAGAGCTTCCAGCAGGAAAAAGCTTGTATTTTGTGCACAAGCACACACAGAAGGCATCTCAAAGGGAAATGTTAGCCTCAAATTAATTTCTGTCAGATTTGATTGAAAAACTCACACATATCTGTCCATTGGAGGTTTGTGACCTGACTCTGCCTGCCTGGGATTTGGTAATCAAATAGAGACTCCTACAATAACATGTATCAGTTTTGTTGTAGTCAAGAATTGTAGCTGTAAAATGTGCATCATAGCAGCAAAATTAGAACAAGGAAAATTTTTGTGTGCAGCTTCATTTGCTTATTAACTAAAAAGTGACCATAATTAGAAAAAAAAACCCCAAAATACAAATAAAAATAATTTTTAAATGCTATGCCAATATTATTGCACCATGCATGAACCAGACTGTACACTTGAATGGATTTTTCCTTAATTTCTTGTTTGCTTTTAGTTGCTGGCCACTATTGCAGCTACTCTAAAAACAGGCAAGACCTCGAACCTTTTTCATGTTGCAAAATCTGAAAAACCATGCTTTAATCCTTCACTCAAATTCTCAAAGAACTGCTCAGATTTCTCTTATTTTCTCTCAGATTCTTGCTTTTAGATTTTTAACATCTAAAAAAGAAATAGTACAAAAATGCGACAAATCCCTTGACAAAGGGATTGTCCCTTTTTCAACCACATCTAATAAAAATGAGGTGCCTAAATGTGATGGTAGCTGACACATCCCACTGGATCCAGCCAAACCCCTGGCAGTGGTGGAAGCCTCATGCAGAACTGCAGGAGCAGAGTATTTAGTACACAGACACAATAAACCCATACAGAATCTATGTCTGCTGTCAGTCATTGGAAACAAGGATCGCAAATTTTAACATCGTTTTTATCCGGACTGTACACCATTTTGAACTCTGGCCTCATTATATCACTTACTTCATTATGAGACTCAACTTCTGAGACAGAACTTCAGATCCAGATTGCTCATTATTTAAACAGTGGAAAAAAGGGAAAGACATTCACCCAAATTAAACTGAGGCAGCTGTGAGAATTTGTTGGATCTACCTCCAGAAATTTTATTTAGTTTACAACATATCTCATTTAAACTTTCTTTAGAGGATCTTTAAATGAAAGAATTTTGGAAGGCAAGTAGGGAGTAGGAAACTGAGGGGAGGGAGAAGAAAAAAAAAATAAATAGAAACTTTTGGCAGAATGGTATGTAAAAAACAGGAAGGCAAAGAAAGAGAAGATGGACAATTGAACAATTGAAGGAATGGGAGCTGGACAGGAAGAAAAGGGGCAACAGCAGGCATTGGCAACATAATATGAAAGACTGGAGGCCGAGAGAGAATGTCCAAGTTTCAGAGCTAACAGATGACTATCTCAAAAAGATTTCTTGGTTTCTTTCTGAGCTTCTGTGTAGAGAGTAACGAGTCTACTAGGTCTTACATCTGTGTAGGTCCAGTTTGGACAAGAGGATCAGCAAAGGAATGAAAAGACCTGACTCTTGGAAACTTGATGGTAGATATTTGGGACAGAAATTGAGCTAATTTCCCTTATATTATTTCCTCCAAATAATATTCCAAGCTTCTGAGGTCTGATGAGGAGAAAACAGAGTTGTTTACACTTTAGTGACCCCAACTAGTAAAACAGTAACGTCACCTCCCAGCTATCTCTGCCTCCATATTGATGGTGTCCATAAAAATGGCATGTTTAAACCCAGCAGAATGAACTGTTTCTTTCCCTTATTTTTTATGTGAATATTTAGAGTCTAAAAAACGAGGGAAATGAGAGGAAGAACACCATCATAAGTTCACTTGTACACTGAATGAAAACAGAACAAATTTGCAAGGACTGTGGTACCAGCACTGTAGCCAGACATTCAAGTCCTTAACTGCTTGGAGCTTGCTGAAAACTTTCAGTTTCTTCCCTATTGCATCAGTTCCTGTGTATTCTTTCAGGCATTTTGATTTCTGTAACATTTTCCATTGTACATTCCTCTTTTATCTTCTTTATCTACCAGCCAGATAACAGTGTATTTTGAACAGGCATCTCCATTAGGATATTGACTAAGTGGCTCCCAAGTCCTCTGTCACAAGTCACTGAGACGAGTAGTTATTGATGTTTTCTACTACCTTGGTAGCTGACACTATTTCCAACTATTTTTGGAGGATGAGGAAAAGAGGGAGTATAAAAATAACAGAATAGGGTCACTTCAGAATCTATCTGCAAGGAATTGCAGCCACTTTCCAGTCCCCAAAAAATACTGTGGTGCACAAATACAGTTTCCTGGCTAGCATACCTTTACAACTGATCACATTCTTTACAAGGGATTGAAGCTGCAATGCTTTTGGGATGATGGATTTTTGAGGAATTATGCTGGATACAACTGAGTACCAATAAACATTAATGCTTTTGTGAAGTAAGGGACTCTTAAGGACCCGATTCCAGACATGTGAGCTAAAGTGGGAGTTAGGCCTGTCACAACTGAGAAGCCAAGACCAAAACCATGCATAATGGTGACAACTGGAACAAAGAGTAGTGGGTCACTGTTCATTACAAGACAAAGAGTTCAAAAGCAAGTGGTATGATCAAGGAACTAGTACAAAGACTAAGTGCTACTTTAAAAAAGAGCATTAATTAAATTATGGAAGTTGCTACCAGAGGATTTTATAGAAGCCAAAGATATAAAAGAAGGGGTATGGTACACAATGGTGTGGTTGCAAAGCCTAAACAAGTTCTTCACTGTAGGAAGTTAGGGGGATCATTTTACATTTACCGTTTTTTATTTTGCTTGGATACAAGGAGCAGCTACTGCTGAAAACACCTCTGATGCAAAGCATATTCTTGAGGAAGGCTGAATGGCCCACAGAAAAATTTAATTGTGAAGTCTTGCAATCATTGCTTTCCCTTCAAAATTCCAATTCCCAGGATTCTTTATTGGACGGGAAATCTCAGATTTCATCTAAAAACTTAAACTTCTAATACTGGTATGTGAAGAGAAAACTTGAAAATATGGCCTTACTGTTCTATATGGCCTGAAAAAAATGAGAGAAAATAATCCTATGTAAAATTTCATTTCTTTAAGCCAATCTTATAGTCCCAGCTCATGATTTCAGAGCACTTTGGGGACTTGCAGTTTTGTTTGTGCTTCATACTTACCAGTACAGCAAATGTATTCTGTTAGGCAGAATATCATCAGAAAAAAATATAAAACATATTTCTAACAACTGATTATGTAAAATATTGCATCACATCTTTCAGGTCTTCAGGTAAGTGCTGTCAGATTCACTGAGTGCTTGCAACTTCTCTGAAAGTCTGCTCTAGGATCCGTTCATGAAGAGCCTCGTGTGTAACCATCCTCTCTAGTACTGTGCACCTTCAACACCAACAATCTTAGAACAGGCCAAGAAACACATAGATATTCAGGGTTAGAACGGCAGCACAGAGGTGTTCATTTAGAATTTGTAATGGTCTGGTGGACTCACAGGCTGGCCGAGGGGCAGGGAAAGGAACTCAGTATTTAAGCATTAGAAAAAAGTCAGATAAAGTAACAATTCAAAGCTCAGAAGCAGTAAGGAAAATAAAATTACAAAAGCCTTAGAGTGAAAACATCAGAATTTTGGGGTTTTTTAATTCTTACCTGCATTAGTGAAATATATTGATTTTCAGTTGCAAGATTTTAACTTTACTGAGTGGAGAATCTATTTTAATGCATTTGTTTGATGTACTTTTTTTAAGGTTTAAGTGATTATTTTTTCTCAATCTATAAGTGATAAGTTTCTATCCTTGTAAGATAAAGTAATTATTTTTATCAATGAAGAGTTAAATTGCAGAAGAAAAATTTAAATAGCCTCTTTCTACAGGCAGAACAACTGTCTCATGTAATTGCTTCTTATCTCTGTAGCAGCTTAACAGCAAGAATCAGATTTATTTTAGTTTTTTACACACTCTAGAATCTGGTTAGAAGATGCAGAAAACACTATTATCAGCACTGCTCTAGTTCTGCATTTAGTACTAAACGTTCCAAGGGGAAAAAAGGATTATAGAATTGATGTCTGAAGTCAAATTGCAAGTGGTTAAAAAAGCGTCTATTGGTAGTTCAGAAAATGAATCATGATCTTTTCTGTCCTGGGAACAATATTCATGTTTTAAGTCTGAAGTGTCTTAGTTTTAGTGACTACCAAGGTTACTTCCATAACATAATAGTGAATTTAATTTAATTTAATCACTTTTCATTTAAGAATCAGAATTTTTACTTTTCTGTTTCTGCTCCGGTGCTTGTTTAGCATGTACAAATTGCAGTGTCCTAATTGACATTCCTGCAATAAAGCTGGGTTTAGGATACAGAAGCTTATGACCTTCCCTTGTTTCAAATATGGCCTTAAATTCCCAGAGCAATGCAAGTCCAGAGATTGTAGCATCATAGAACAACTTAGGTTGCAAAAGACCTTTGAGATCATTGAGTCCAACTGTTAACCCCTCACTGACAAGTCCACCACAAAGACATGTCTCGAAGTGCCAAAGTTCCATGTTTTTTAAATATCTCCAGGCATGGTGAGTAGTCTATTCCAATGCTTGAATCTTTCACCTGGTTTTAGGCTACTAAAGCATTTTTTCATGGATTTTGAGTATATCACCATCTAGACAGATATAGCCTAAAGCTGAAGTCAGCAGAAATTCAACATGCCATAGTAGTTCAGACCAATTGGCCCAGCCAGCCACCTGACTCACCAGTGCAATCTTTTCACTCATATGTGGTCTCCTTACTCCTGTGTTTCATGAAGCTTGCTGAGAAATTATCAGGCAAAGAATATGGATCTCCTGCTCATTTGAAAAGAAGATAAAGCGTTTCTCTGGCTTACAGGAACAGTATGTCCCCCCAGTTCTTCTGCTTCCTGAGCAGTGTGTTAAGGGCTTGTGTTCCAACAAAGCATACTTTATTCAATATATAATGCCATCATCTCACCTGCTGACAAAAGCAGCAGAGCCAGCTTGATGTAGGGCACAACAGATGGAGCACAGACTGCTGTCTACAGTTGCCAGGACTGTGCTCTGGTTTTGTTGTGACTGAACAGCAAAACAAGAGTCCTCAGTTTAAAAATCTATCTATAAATTGCTGAGATCTATGGATAGACTTCTGTAGAAGTGTGTCTAGATTAATGACGGTGTTATTTTTGTTCAATTGCCATTAGCCACCATCTGTTTTCATAATTCACCTGCGTTGCCATGTTACTCTAGTAAGACCCTGTGCTAGTTAGTATTTGCTGCAGAGCTGTTCCTTCTTTCTGATCTAAAATATGAAAAGACCAAAGCAATATGGCACCAGAGAAGTTTTTAATATAAATTAACAAATGAGGCATACATTTTAAAAGTGTCTTTCTGTAGCACTTCTATGCATGGAAGCTTAAGTTGCATTTTGCAATGGTGGAGTAAAGAATGCAATTCTAAAATTCAATTCTCAAAATATACCTCATCCCATTGCATTGGAATTTTTTGAGTGGGAGAAGAGCAGAAGGGAGTGACACAAAGGTAGAAAATGAATTATAATTTAATTGTTTTCAGGGTTGCTTTACTTAAGTTAAAAATCTAATGAGGTAAAACATTAGTCAGAGTGAAACTTTATAGGAATTATTTCTATTGACTTCAGTGAACTTCAGATCAGACCCAAAGACCTATCTTGCCAGTCTTACTTGACTAACGAGTAGAGAAAATGGTACCACAACATACAGAAATAGGGCAGAGATTCCAGTCCTTCATCTGCAAAGCACAGACCTTCCCAGACTTTTGCATCTGAGCTTCTCTGTGCTCCAGGATACACATCTGGTGCATGTTACTCTGGAGCATAGTCTATCCTGCACTTATCAGAGCTTACCTAGAAGCGGGTGGAGGGAAGGGGTCCGAAGTGTCAGAAGCTTGAGAAGGAGACAGACTGAGTGCTCCAGACAGCCAGGAGATGGAGGAGTTTTCTGCCTTCATCTCTGAGCAAGGCAGATAAACACTTTTGGAAGCCCTATTAAACTGCGGATTTGCCTACACATTCTATGAATGTTTAAACCAGAACAGAATTACAAAAAATTAATTGGCTATAGCACAAAAGATTTTCTTGGGCTAGTGAGCTCCCCCATCCCCTCTCCTGAACTGCCTTTGCAAATACAGTTTTCTTCTGGGGAAAAAAAGGATATTGATATAGAGTTTTTTGGAATAGCTACTCCATAACATCTCTTTCATAAAATATCTAAGTTTAGAAAAGACACAAGGATGTCTCCCTATGAGGCTCAACTCAGTGAGGTAGCAATGTCCCTTTAAAGCTCAGCATGTTGGAAAGAGATTCTTCATATGCATCTGCACTATTCAGTCTCTGTTTAATGTACCAGCAAGACACAGAAACAGCCTATAATTCCTGAGAAACTGAAACAACAGAACCTTCCTGCGGTCCTGTATTGACGCTTCAAAGGGAAAAGCTGCAGGTGGATGTCCACTCATTGCAGATTCTCATTCTCTAGCATGTGCCTGTATCAGTTATCCTATACACCTCGTCTAGAGATTTCCTGCTATTGAACTCGACCTTGAAGACACTCTGTGCATTGTTTGCTTGGAAGAAAGGTCTTAGAAGAAAACAGGCTGATCTCAGTAAGCTCGTTGCTTTGGTATTGGTTCATTGGCTGACACGATTTTGTGCTTTCAAATAAAACTTTGAAAGGATCATAAGGGTGTTTATGATGTGGTGTTGTGACCAGTTTGATAGTAGAAATAGCAGCAAGAAGGATGCAGCAGAAAAACGGGAAAAAAGTAATCTTTATCTGTTAATCATCATGACTACAGGCCCACCTGCCTAACATAACCCTGTGTGTTCAGCAGATGCAGTAAAAGTGGAAGGGTGTGTACCTTATAATTAAAAACCAGGGCTTGCTAGGGTGGTGCTGCACAGTGCCCTTGGAGCCTTAACCTTCCTAATGTTAAGAGCTTTCCATTTCCATTTCCTGAACCATGTTTGTTACCAGATCAGAAACCTAATTTCTGAGCCATTAACCATGATGTACGTAATATGTATAGTCTGAATTGCAGAGAAGCGAATCTGGCATGTGACTTGAAAGGCATGATAAGAAGAATTCTAGAATTATTACTGGTTTTGTAAAGTTTAGAAGGATAAGGTTCATTAAGATAGCTGTTGGTACCCATATGAAATGCTTTGTCATCCATTTACTAGCCTGGAAGAATGTGTTCTACTACAGATTTAATTATATATTTATAAAACAAGATCTGCCATTACCAGTTTTCCTTTGCTGAATCCCATGAAGTGTTCAACACACCGTGAAGAATGATACTGTACATTTAGCTAATGAAGTTATTCTGCCCCTGACATTAACACTAGAGATACTTTCTTCCTCTCTGATGATTTATTCAAGCTCTAAAAAATTAAGTAACCTTAAGGATCTGTAGAGTGAAAAAAGTAATCCACTGAGCATTTTGTTCTCTTTTGTTCTGATGCAACACTGGTTGATATTGATGGGAATGTTTGTACGACTTTTAACAGCACTGGATCATGTTCTTAAACATATGAAAAAGTGTCAACATCTTAAATACAAAAAATTCTGAAACAAGAATTTGAAGTGGAGAGGGTTAGCTCGTAGTCTGAACAGCCTCAACTTGCACAAGAATTTAAAGTTGGAATGTCACATTCTTCACTGCTGTGTCAGCCACTGCCCCCAGTCAACTCAGATCTCACAAAAAAAGTATCCTTATATCATTTATGTGAATATTTTAAAGCAAGATTATTCACTTTGGGAAAGTCCCCCGATCAACAAAATAAATTTTTAAAAAAATTAAACAGGAGAAAAATAACAGGTATATTAGAAAAAGGCATCTAGGATCAAGTCCAGTCTCATGATACAGCATGCTACTAAATCATGTATTCCCACTCATTTATTCATCTTCACTGTACTACAATCAGTTTTCATCTTGATTAGTAATTATAAGTGGTCTCAGTGCAGTTAAAGACATGACTCTTATTTTAAAATAAAAGTGTTTCTCAGTGAGAAGGGGACTGTTCTTCTATCTGCTTTTAGAGGAGTGATACAGGCTCAATTAAAATTGTGCACCCAAACTCATGTGGGATAGAGTGCACCTTGTAAGAGGACTGAGAGGCAAAGTTCCCAGAGAACTTTGATAATGTGGGAGCAGGATGAGGGAACACTGACATTTTACAAACATACTGGAATTGAGCCCAGTAATCAGGCAACAGTTGTCCAAGTTCCTCCAGATAAGATCAGTGACAGACATAGAAAAGAAAGTGATCATGATTTGCCATTTATTATAAAATCTTGCTTTCAGCTTGGTAATCAAGAGAGATTTTATTGTACACTTTTTCAATGGCATCAGCAGTTTCAAACACAGTGTTCATCATCCTGTTCTGGCCAAAGCTCAAGAAATAATAAAACATCTAAGGCTCTATTTTGATGTACGGTCTACATCTGGTTAGAAGGTATACATTCAGACCCATTGACTAGTATTAGATCTGGGCTCCAAGAGAAATAGCATTCAACTAATTCCAACAGTTCTCTAACAGTCAAAGTCCTGAAGGAAGCAAAAACAAAGTTTTGGACTCCTGAGAATTTAACAATATGACAGAAGAGAAAAGGCTTCTGGAGAATGACTAGTTGGGATAAGGGTTTATATAAATCACTTTTTAAATTATTTGCATATTATCTATTCTAAAAATGGGGGGGGGGAAGAAAATGGAAGACCTAAATTATTTTTACATCACATAAAGTTTAATAAAAATAAATTTAAAAGTTTCCAGTAATCACCAGGTTTCTGAAGTGGTCAAGAAAGATACAAAAATGTCCCTATGACAGTAATACCATTTAACAGGTACCTGAGCTGAAGCATAAAGAAGTCAAGTGGCATATACAACATGCAGGGAACGTATGGCAGAGCAAGAAGAAAGTGTGCATTTTCTGCATCTTTGGTTTTAACCAGAGTTTGGATATTTCTGCTTTGCCAACAGCTAATTCTTTCCACTCCCAATTATATATATACACACACATACATCCTAAGAACGTGATACATCACAGAAAAATGTACTGAAGACAAGTAATGCCCTATCACAGCTAATAACCTTTGAAAGCTTTAATGTGAACAATAGAATGTGTCTGTTCTGCAGATTTTTCATTAAAGTACATAGACCAATCATGAAGAAAAAAAATTATATTTGAGGAAGCAATAACCCAGAGGTTGAAAAAATATTGATTAGAAAAAATGTTTTCTTCATAGAGATAATATCTCTCTTTTAGAAAAAAAGAAGCTGTTTAGTCTCCAGAAAAGAAAAAAAAAAAGAAAACAAAGTATGTTCTTACAGCACACATTTCATTTGTTGTGAGCTTTGTTGAATAATGAGCGAAACTGCCATTCGTCCTACAACCTTCTCTCACCTTACCTATCACAGTGAAAGATATAAAATTTTTTTGGAAAGTCTGCGCCATTTCATTTATTGCATTGAAAAACATTAAACACCAACTTTTAAATACTTTTGTCTTTTTTTTTTTTTTTTTAAAGTAACTATCTGCCCTTTGGTGCTTAATACCTTCTTAGAAGATACAACCCAGTAAATTTAGTATGAATTCCCACAGACTGTATTTACTTCTAATGAGACATAGTATCTCCTGATCTTTTTCATCTACCTTCAGAAAAGAAAGATAACAAAAAAAAAAAAGAGCTTGTTTCTGTCAGAGTCTGTTCTTTGGTGTCAGGAAAACATGCTGGGGTTTTTACTTCTCCGTCTTCTAAGTTTTCACCTTGATCTTGTAAAATATTACAAATAATCCAAATGCATATATTGCACTTGTTTTCTAAATTCAAACTGAATACTCAAAGATAATGATCAGGATGAATTGAGAATATATTCTTCCATCTTTGAGAAATGCATTGGGTGGTACATTTCCAAATTTTGGGAGACTAGAGGGTGACTTGCAGGCAAAGGCAAATGCAAATTAAGATAGCTGAATCAAGGGCTTTTTGAGGACTTCAAAGGGCTTTGGATTGAGCCTCAAGTTTTTAGGACTTTTCATCACTAGATATCAAAATACTTCACAACAATCAGTACTTTTCATTATTTCTATTTCATTGATGGGGAAAATGAGGTACAAACAGTGAAACAATTCTTTTCCTATCATTTAGTGACTCTGTGGCAGTCACTAAACGTCACTAGTCACTGTAGTAGTCACTATATATAAATATATATCTACATAGATAAAATAGTCACTAGTGAGAGTATAGCAGTCAGCTTCCATGACTTTCCCTTTCTGCCGTCTCAATAAAATTTTCTCACAGAGGGTGCCTTAAGAAATAAGAGTTAAGCTTCATACTCCAGTAATTTTGTTCTTTTTATGATTAAACTCTGAATTAACATGTTATGCATCACTTGACAGAGGAGATCTGTATAGTGATCCTTCAGAACTAATGCTAGATGTATTAGTAAACCTCCAAAATCCCAGCTGTTGTACCTGCCACCACCAACTCTCATCATGGCAGTTCACTTGCATCTTTTTCTATAACGCTTTGATCGTCCCTATCTCTTATTAATCTCAGCTACTTCAAGGGTTAGACAATTCAGATGAGACCCCGTGTTGATTTAGAAGTCTGGTTTTTTTCCAACAGAATTGTATCTTCTCATCTACCTTCAAAAATGAGTAGTATGCTGTCGTCACCACCATAATATAAATTACTAATTTTAATAATGAGAAGGATGCTTAGAAAGTAAATAACAAGAATTTCAAGTGCCCCTGTCCTGTTTCTTCTGAATCATATAGTCTGGTTTAAGGGGGACTGGACTGTCTGCATGGTATTAAATAGTTAAAGGGAAAGCCTGACACTCTGTCACAAGAGGAGCATTCTTAATAGCTACTGCTATTAATAGCTACTGCTATTAAGAGTGCCCACTGGATGAGTAACAGCTGTTAATTAATAAATATTATTCCCAAGTGACTCACAAACAATGAAGTAACCAAAACCAGCCATCTTAATTTGTAGTCTGCTTTCAAGCAGGACAACAAAATCAGTATTTGCTTAATGAAAAGGGCTATACTTGAGGCAGGCCATCAAAGGTGAAGGGCTGTCCTCTAGCAAAAGCATAAGGCTGGAAATCTGGAGACAGATATTTTCTTTTTAAATTGCTTAAGTTGCCTCACTTTCTTCACTTGCAAACTGGGAAGTTGCTCCTCATGCATTCTGCATGAAGAAAAACAGAGAACAGTTTTCAAGCACTATGGGTATTTCCTGTCTTTTCAGTGAATACTGTGGAGAAGTTTTGCTGGTGACCTGTCACTATCACTGCTGACAGCAACCCAGACACAGATAAAATTGGGGCTGCTTCTTAGCACTGTACTAAAAATCTACTTAAGTGAAGTGGGAAGGTGAGGAATGGCATTCTGCTGCTGCTATGCACTTAGAGTGCAATGGGTAGAGCCCTTTGATATCCAGCCCAACAGCTCATAAAAGTGTCATTATCCACAAAATACCTTCCTGGGGGCTAAAGAATGAGAAGAATGGAAAAAATTTGTTTCAAATTCAAAAAATACCTTTTTGGGAGGATGTAGTCCTGTTATTGCCATGTGGCAGCTCTATCCACATCCATTGTTGGGAGTGATCATCTTGTTAACATTTTTATACTATAACCACATGCTATAGGAATGCTGTGTAGGAACATTTTTTTTAAAGCTGTGTGGCCTATTTTCTATGAAACGCTCATACCTTTTAAAACCTCTAGAGGTGAATCACTTCCTTAGTAGGGACCACTGACTTCAGCAGGACTGTTAAGTTTCATTAGTTTTGGTTTTGTGTCAGAGGTTGGCACAACATTTTTAAAATTTTTTTTTTAAATCTTTTAAATCCACAGCCTTCGAATAACATAACTTCAACAACTTGATATTTGTATTTGCTGAAATCTGCTAATAAATTACCAGAGTAATTTATTAAGTATGCTTCCCATACCAAAATAAAACTCACTAAGAATGTATTTTACTACAACTATTCTGTTCCAAGGTGGAAGGAGGTAAGAGGAGATGGCTAAATAATCTGTATATTACCACTTACAAGCACTACCCTGCACCCCATGAACCTGGATTTTAACTCTGATATTGCTTCATAATCATGTATTGTCCCAGGGCGAACCATCAGACCTTAGCTACATGGAGTAGGGCCTAATCCTGAGGGGATGTAGGAATATGGGAAGAGATGGCAAGGAAAACATAGCTGTGCAAAGAAGTGGGTTGATACATACCAACAAGGATGTAATGAAAGAAAGAACTGTTTCGAAGAGTTTTCCTAAGCTAGGTTATGATTAGAGCATCAGAACACAGAACACAGTGAGAACTGTGTTTTAAGTACATGGAGAGGTTGTCTCAGAGGTACAAGAATTTGATATTAAAAGGCTCAGAATATGCTGAGTTGGAAGGGGCCCACAAGGACCATCAAGTCCAATGCCCAGTGGCAATAAACTGATGGCCTGATCCTCACTTACACTGAGGGTTTGTTTTGTTTTTTTTAAGTTCCTTGTGAGAATAAAAAGGGTCTGAAATATAAATCTTTATCTGTGTGAACATCACACACAACTGGAAAGAAAGGGAAGTACATTGAGACAATCAGAGGTTTATTCTGCTGTACAGGATCCGTCATACACCTCTGCTAAAGCACAGCATGATCTTGGTAGGTTGGTAGGAGCAGTAAGAGGGGTTATACAGGCTTGTGACCCATTTAACTTAATACTCAAATTAAGATCATCCAGTTGCACTGTAATATGGGAATGAAAGCATCACCAGAAAATATAGAGACATTTTTTCTGTTGTAACCAGCTGTGTTCCTCTAATTTCATGTGTTCATACCTACTGAATGATTCAGTTCTTGGTTTAACAGGGAATATGGAATATTTGGGTGAAGTATTAACCCTTTTTGGTGAACAGCAAAACCTTTATTCAATTTAGCAGAACAAGAATTTTATGTCACAGCTGTCAAATGGCAGTATCAATAGCTATCTCCTTGGCAGGAATCTAATCGTGGCTTAATTTATTTTGCTGCTTCCTCCACCCTTTTCATATTTTTAGATATTTCCTTCTTCCACTCTCTGGATCTCTGCTAAGCAGTATTACAAAACAGATATACAAAGATGGCAAAATTAAAAATGCACTTCAGAATGTTAGCATTATATACCCTCTGGTTATAACCAGGGTATTATGCATGGGAAGCATATAGTATTCCTGAGACAGGAACTGGGATAACCTGATCAATCATTTCCTGTACATTATGTGCACTATTTAGGTGAGTAGAAAGCTAAGTATTTTTTCCTTGAGGTTAAGTGTATGTCAAGAAGAAGAAGTAAAGTGTTTTTCACTATAAATACACAATAGATTTTCCAATTATCTATTTAACATTGTCTCCATTAAAAAGCTTCAGTAACAGAACAGATCAGAAGAAGTCAGGGAAAATAATTATTAGAAATAACACTTGTGAAGAAAAGGAATAGAAGAGAGATAGACTAGGCTTTGGTGATTTGATTCCTGAGAGTCAAAGGCAAGATACAACACAGCTGTAAAGAAAATGGATTTTTCTTTATCTATATGCTACTATTTAAATATTTATTTCTTATATATTAATTATTTGAAGAAAGATGGTTGATATTTTCAAAAGCTTTAAATGTTGGTCTAAACATTTTCCTACTGAAATCAATAATAAAATTCCTAACAGCTTCACTGGCAGCAAGGATAAGCAGCTGCTTCTGAAAGTATTATTTTCAGGGGGCCTATTTTTTGATGCATGGAGGGAGGGGGTTATTTTGAAAATACATCTCATCTATAGTTTTTTCACCATGAAATTATGCAAGATATAACAACTTAAAAAAGAATAGCACTTTTGTTTCCAAAAGAACTCCAAATCTTTAAAAGTGAGAAGATATTGCATAAACAAACTTATTTACTGTGTCTTTACAACACAGCAAGTGAGGCAGCCCAAGCCAAACACAAAGAAGCTTTATAGTCAAGTGACAACCCAGGTATCCATATATACATAAATATATAATATTACATTTTCTTCAGGATTGTATTTCATGAAAATGTCACTATGCAGCAATGTGTTCCTTCACAGTTTTTGCAAAATTTTTCTCTAAGGTGTTTGAAACAAATGTTGCATTGACACTTCTAATGAAAGCCTCTTAAATAATAATGGAAAAACATTCATCAGGCATGAATTTTGAGATTAAAATATGAGTGGCTTGTGTTCTCCTAATTTTGTTCTATTGTACCCTGAAACTTATTTTTTCTTTAAATTCAAATACAAGTAGACCAATTATATCCAAATTATATGTCCTAGATTTGGCTAGGACAGGGTTAATTTTTTAAAGTAGCTGTGAGGGGAGCATGACCAGACCCTAATGTTAGTTGGTACCACCTCACATCACGGCCAGGGCTGGAAGAGACTCTGGCTTCTGAGAAGAGGGGCATAGCTTCAGGTTGACAAGCATGGCATGAGAGGGGAAGCCATCTGCCATTGTTCATTGACTCCTGGCCTCGAATTACTCTCCATTTCATATACCTTTGTTATTAGTATTGTTGCTCCTACTGTTCGTTTCCTTACCTCATTGCTGTTTCCAGTAAATTGTTCTTATTTCAAACTGTGATCTCTGCCTTCCTCATCTCCCATTGGAGGAGGGAGGGGAGTTGTTCACAGAGGGTTTTTTTAGTGCAAGTACTAAATGGGGTAATACTACTCCTAAACCATGACAGTGTGGCTGTGGATCACTGTAATACAGTTTATATAGAAGAACGTCACTAAGATTTGGACAAGAGAGACCTTTGTGACATGTCAGTTTAAGTAAACTGTTTGGGATGTTGCTTCTTGAAAAGAAAACACACCACAGAGAGCTGGGAAACTTACCACTACATCATCTTCTGGTCACCCATGGTCAATATCTGGAAGTAGCTGCGGTATAAGAGAAAGCAGAGGAATATCACTGAGATTCATGTAATTGTAACAGCCTAAGGAATATAATACCAAAATACCTGGGTAATATCACAGATATAGAAAGACAACAGGAGCACAAAATTACTCTGTGTATGAGTTCATACTGCTAGCTTGACTAACGCTTTTCCTCTAGTGCCTCACTGCCCTGATCACCAGTACTGTGCATGTGGCTGATCCCATCCAGGTTCTTCCCTGGAGTGAGGAAATTAGTGTCCTTTGGGACAGTTTGTCCCAAGGTCTGCTGTCAACATAATACCGTGGGCAGAACCTATCAAGTGTGGGTCTTTCCTACTGAGACAGTCCTGCAGTGCTACCCCAGAAGGCTTTGTGCCTTTGCATGTTTCTTTGGGGTTCCTTCCTAGACAGGAAAAATCTCAGCATAATGCAAGACACCCACCTGACCGACAGAACTATTTTCATGTCCTCTCAGGTACTTAAAACTGGAAACTCAGAAGAAAGCAATGCCTCAAGACAGCCTGCAGCAGTCACCTTGGGAACCAGGATTCTCTTGCTGGTGCAACCTGTAACAAGAATATAGAGAGAAATGTCTTGATAATTCAGTAATGAGAACGACTCCATTATGCCAGTTGATCATAATGAACATGAAAAAGAGTTCTAATAAAGTCACATTGTAAGGCATATAATTTATAAAAATTATCTTAACCTAGACTGAAGTTTTAGAACTTATAATACTGGATTTTCAATTTCAAAATCCAGAAATGTTAATAAACCTATAAAATCCTAGAATCAAGATTTGGGATCCTATCTAAATATCTATGTTCTTTTAAGAACTGGTCTCACTTAGAGGCAACACTTCTCAATACATAGGAAGGAAGTACAATTGCCAAAAACTCACAAAACTTAATATGAACAGGGAGATTAAATTTAAGTTTGTTCTTGAGACTCCTGGACCAAACAACATCTCAAGATTTGTCTAACCATTACGTGTTAATTTTAAATTAGATCAAATCTGAGTCCTTTCCTTGATGAAAATGCTAATTTCTCCAACTACATTTATGTTTGACAATGGAATGTGACTCTTACTAAAAACAAACATTAATGCTGCCTTAAAAAGATGAAACTAATGAATAATCAACTAGGAGAAACACATAAATGCAAAGTGGAAACTCTTAAAAGAATAATGAGGACTCTTTAACAGGACAGGAAAACATAAAATATCCTTGAGGAAGACATGAAAGCATTCATTTTAAGTTTATATATATATATATAGTCTTTGATCTTTATGTTTTGCTTCAAAGAGAAAAAAAATCAGTGGCAGTAACCTAAATTTGTAAATTTGTAAATTAAAACCTAGGAATCATAACAAAATAGAGGGAGCATGAGAAAAAATACAACATTAGAAGAATTAAAGACAATAAATATTTTAATTCTACTAGGAAAGAGAAGGAATCCTATAAATGGAATCACAGCTGTAAATGCTAGTTATTTGCAATAATAAAATAAATATAAAAGAGGTGAGTATATTTCATTAGTTTAAATTAATAGAGCTATGTCCCAGCAAGCACAAATTAAGAGAGATGGTAACAGATTTGAGGTATAGCAAGTAAGATGTAAAACATCTTATGTGAAGCAATTAGGGGCATTGTTGTATCTGGCTAAACAAATAACGAAGAACTGATTTAATGTTAGGATACAATTACTCACATGGGGAACAGAAATCTTTTAATACAGAATTTTCAAAAGTTGCTGACAGATGATGCCATGGTGGACATAATGGAGTGGCTCAAAGCTGAGGTAAGACAAACCTAAATTTGCATAGGGACAAGAAAACCCCATTGTGTACCAAGTCCTGCATTATTAGACCTAAAGTATGCTTATCAAACCTGGTAGGAGAGCCATAGCAGAACAGCTTAAAACAGGAAAAAAAAGAATGAACTTCTTTAAGTGGCAGTTAGGCACCTTTTGGTTTCATTGTCCTAAGACATTCTGGAGGCAAGCAGGACCAGCAGGTCCAAATGAGATGAATCCAGCAACAGCAGGTTCACTGACAGATGGCAGAAAGGCTGTGCCTTCCATCATCCCTAATTCTATTCCAGTACATGCTGGTGAAAGACAAGGAAGTGGAGCTCAATGCAGGGAGTTCTGTATAATTGGAAATGTTATGTCAAGGTATGAGGTTTTTTTTTAAAAAAAAAAGGTACAAAGAAGAATTAATTTAGGTAAATCTCATGGCCCATGTTAGGAAGGAGTTCGGGGTAAATCACAGAGCTATTCCCGTCTGGCTTCATAATCTACAAATCTATGGAATTTTCTTGTGGTATAATGTTTTTTTCCATTTCAGACTTGCTCCTTCTCTACAAATCCCTTTATACATTTAACTATAAAGTTTTTAAGACAGTCCCTTACTACCTCTCCCTTTATGTATAGCCCTTGTTTATCTTTAATAAATGGATAATTGTACTGGCTTTATGTTGGTTACTGTTCTTCAAATTTTTTTCATGTTCTACTCAGTACAAGAAGGTATCTTTCAATAAAGGCTGCCCGAGAGTGAAGACAAAGAAAGGAAGCAGAAGAAACCCAGACAGGGAGGGAGGGTGAGAGGAAGAAAGACTAAGGGAAACATTATTCTTGAAGGATTTGAAAATAATTCACTATATTTTGAAAAAGTCTTTAAATCTCAGGGAATAAAGTCAACTATTTCAAAGAACATATAAACACCTTTCTGATACTTCTCGTTTTTATAAAAATAGTTGATCATTTAAATTTAATTTAAATACACTGCAGTGGTGGGACATAGTGGTAAAGCATACTTCTATTTCTTCCCTTGTCTTTTTGGTGATATTGCAAATTACACAGCAGTCACCTTTAGTGCCAATTGAAGGAGGCATTTACTGTGATGCCCATACGGTACTCTAGGTTTCACATTTATAATTGAAATTTGTTTATAGTCATTGTTCCTATACTTATTTCAAGAAGAAATATTGTAAATAATTTTAGAGAGGGATTAAGAAGAAAACAGTAAACAACTGCAAAACAACATTATGCCAGCAAGTGAAATAGGATTGTCTTTAAAGGATTGTTTCTGAACATATTCAAGATTATAATTATGTAAGCTATGGTACAAATTGAAAGTATCTTCACAGAAATAATTCTTTGATCACAAGGGGGAAAAAAAAGAAAAGCTTTTGCAAATTTATTTCTACAAACAATCAGAAGGAGGAAAATCTTTGAACTTCTATTGTATTGTCAGCATTAGCTATGTTTTATCCAGTATAGTGTTTTTAAATGCTTTTAACTTAGAGACAACATTACCTTTTTTTGTTTGTTTGTTTTTTTAACTGAAGAAGTGGTGGTGAGAACGGCGAGGGAGACAATCTGCCTGAACATTTTGTTGGATGAATCAGTCCTACTTGAAAGCAACTGAGAGCTCTTGGAGTCTGAAATACAGTAATATACCAATTGGCATGGATACTGCTACTTCTTATGTTTCACGGTGGTCAGGAAGAAAGTGTGTTAAAGCAAGAAATAAAAAATCTAACACTGTTTGAAATCTGAATGTTGGTCACGATCCAAGTTTCAATGCTAATTCTGATTTCTGTGGTGAAAAATAAATCAGAAATTCCTGACAGACTTCAATTTCTAAAATTCGAACTGGATAGAGTTATCAGCATCCTGTTAGAAGTGTCCTGCAGAATTCCTATATGCTGGAAGCTCTGCATTAAAATAGGCACGAAGAACATTAAAGTCATCATGGTATGGCCAAAATATTTGTTTAAAGACTTGTAAAGAGTGTTATTTTTGGTGAACCAAGTAAAAACTAAATGATGAAGCAGAGCCAGCCCATCAGGCAAGATGGATAGGAGTCAAAATGCTCTACCTAAAAATCTTGCCAGGAATCCCAAACCTATACCTCTAGTAGAATGGACTTAACCCAAACTTCAGTTCTGTGTGCTGGCAGACACAGAGAGACTAGGTTTTAAGGCTAGGACAGAACATTTCCTTCCCTTAGGCAGTGCTGTATTTTCCACTTCTGCTAAACTACACTTCAGCTGGGATGTTCTCAGCCCAGATCTGTAGGATGCTGAGTACTTAGTGGGAGCTGCAGAAAGACTTTAAAACCTAGTGATGTCATTTCTTCTTGATGGCTTTCAGCACTTCTGGAGGATGGGTGTGGGAGGGGTGGCAGAATCAGATGCTGACATATTAAATTTTCCTGACACAATAAAAACCCATAATCATGGGAGATTGAATTCGCACCTTAAGTGTAAACAAGAAAAGAATTAGTTTTGCACTATTCTGCCAGAAATAAGCAGCACCCTGTAAGTAAATCACATTGTTTATACCACTTATTCTGTGTGCAGTGAAAGCAAGCACAGCTGTTCCTTGACTGCTCTGTTTGTAAAAAATGAACAAATGTGCACTGTTAGCTGTTATAATAGAAGAGTTTACAAGATCTGCCATCCTTTTCCTTACACTGTTTTTCTTGGCACTTAAGAAGTACATTAATAATGTTAATTCTAGTTCAAAAAGTGCCACAAAATACCTCTGTTGATCTCAAAAAAAAAAAAAAAAAAAAAAAAAGAAAATTGAGGTTTTACTTTACCCTGAAAGTAGGACAAAAATGTATCTGGCAAAATTTCCTTTCACAAGATACACAAAGTTTCAAGTACCAGATAATATACATCGTGCATTACATATTACAGGACAAATCCTGGCTCCATTATCAGCAAGGATATATTTTTTTCATTGATTAGAATAGGACTAAGATTCAAGAAGGCTCAAATGGGACTGGAATGAGTAAGCATTCTGGGTAAACCACACAGCTGTCAGCAAACACCTCTTACAGTCTCTTATTTAAGTTTATCAAGTCTCATCTTGAAATCAGTTAAATTTCTTGCCAGAAAGATTCTTCTGAGGACCACACATCTGACACATGGGCATCTTCTTCTCATTTCCAGCCTAAATGCACTGAAAATAGCTGATACCTATTTGATCTCATACCTTTTACTTTAATAGCTCTCTTTTCAGTTGTTTTTAATTCTAGACTAGAGAAGCTAAGTCCTTTTTATCAGTCTTCTCCAACAGAATAGACCCTAAATTTCTGTGATCCTTTTAGTGGTTCTTTGGCCTCTTCCAGTTTCAATTTAACTTTTTTGTAACCAATGTGACTTGAAATTTACCATTATACCCAGGTGTGGTCTCAACAATATTTTGCACAATGGCAGCCAAACATCTCCTTCTCTGTAGATATCCTTTAGCTTATAAGGCCAAAATGACATTTAAAGGCTTCTTCGCCGTGGTACCTTGATAGTTCATATACTTTCTAACATTGTTTGCAAATTAAATGCATTCAGGATAGCGATTTCCATTTGTTCTTACACTGAAACTGGTGACTTCGATAGCTGTCTCTCACCCCAGTGTACACCTTTCAGTGTGATTTTAAAGGACAGTTCTAGCATTTCTCAGTCAAAATTCTGGCAATTAGTTTCTAAAGGTCCTTATGGCCTTGCACTGTGGTGTTATAAGATTTCTCTTTTATTGCCAAAAGTGAACTGCATATTTTTAAATTCTTGGTTTTGATCCCAAGGGCACATTAACACCGTGGCTCCAACTGAGATCTTGAATAGCTCCAGTGGCAAAACCCAAGTGAGAAGAAAGTTCTGCCTAGGGCTTTTTAGATTTGGTTAGACTTTAAACGTATAATGAATGTGATTGAGGCGCAAGCAAGGCATTCTAGTCTAGTTTTATGCTTTTAAAAAACCAAAACGCAGCATCTTCCAGACAGCAGACACGGGACGCAGCCAGCGGCTCAGGGCGTCAGCTACACCCAGGCCCTCGCTAACCAGGGCCCAGCTCAGCAGTCTCACCATACCTGGCCGTACCACGGAGCTGGGACACCTGACAGAATCAACGGAATTCAGCTTTAAAAAAGCGTCTCGCAGCTGAGGAGAGCAGAGAGACAACACGGCCGTGCTCGACCCGTGGGGCCCAGCCTTGCCTCTGCCCTCTGTTGAGGTTGTGAGGCATCACCACCTCGCCTCGGCTGGGCCGAGGAAGGAAAAAAAAAGGGAGGAAACCCCCCCCCCCCAAAAAACAAACAAACAAACAAACAAAACCTCCAAAACAAGCAAACAAAAACCCCAACAAAAACAAACACAAAACCCCACAACAAAACATCCCTACCCTCCGAAACTACATTTCCCAGCGTGCCTCGGCCGCGCCGCTTTCCTGCGCCTCACATGACAGCGGCCCGGCTGCGCCATGGCGGAGGCCGAGGAGAAGGTAGAGCCCGTGGGTGCCCTGTGGCCGGAGCGTGGGGCTGGGGCGGCTCGTGGGAGCAGAGGCCGAGGCGGTCAGCCCGCCCCGTGGGTGGGGGGCCGGCGGCGGGGCGATGCTTCGGGCGGTCCTGGCTGCGCCCGGGGCGCGGCAGGGAGGATGGAGGCGGCGGAGCCTGGGTCTGGGCGGGAGGGAAGCTTTACGAGCCTAGCTGGCTCCGCTTTGGAGCCAAGGGTGAAGGGCTGGAGGGTTTGTCTATCAGGGGACACGCGTGACATGACCAAGCTGATCTCAACTGGTGAATTTTCTCCTGAGACAGAACTTGAGGAGTTTGGTGCTGGCGACCTAAAGGAGGTGTTCTCCTAAAATCTCCCTGTGCCCTAGATCGATCCTTCCCCCAAAAAAAAAAAAAAAAAAAAAAAAAAAAAAAAAAAAAAAAAAAAAAAAAAAAAAAAAAAAAAAAAAAAAAAAAAAAAAAAAAAAAAAAAAAAAAAAAAAAAAAAAAAAAAAAAAAAAAAAAAAAAAAAAAAAAAAAAAAAAAAGTAAAGCAAGAAATGCAGTTGCCGGCCCTTTTACAAATATTCTCAGTGGTTTTTTTGCTGAGCCGGAACTTGGACAGGCAGCTAAGCTGTGGCATGTTTGTCGTGTCTTGAATACCTAAAGGAGGGAAAGTTTTAGAATTACTCCAAAGGAAAGTTTTAGAATTACTCCAAATGGCCTAAATAAGAAACTGACAGATGTTTTCCACTTTCTCTGCTGTCAGGGTTTTCTGGGGAGGGGTTGGATTCCTTAGGGGAGGCCTCTTTCCCAGGATTGGTAAGTTTTTAAGTGTGGCAGCCTTTGAAAGAGTTCTCAGGATAATACCAACTCTTGACAAGTCTTCTCTAATAATGTAAGAGATTAAACTAGCCTGTGTTTTGCTTTCTTTGGATTATGGTAGGAAACTTACTGTATTTGTTTTAGTTTATTTTCTCTGGGGAACACGTACATCTCTGTTGAGAGGGATGTGTGTGTTGTACATGGATGTTTCTTTAAAACTCAAGTTTTGTGGCTTTCCCCTTCTGTCAGCTTCAAGTTACGGGCCTAAATATATATAGATGGCATTTAATGTTTGTAAAGGCAGGGAAGGGAAAACCTTATATCCGCCGTATAGGAAAGCCCACTTAAGAATTTATTGAGAAGTTATGTTGGATCTGTTTAAATGAAATATTATAATGGTGGGAGATTACTTCGCATTGCTCTGCTGTCCTCATCTGTGTTCCCTTTCCCCACAAAACAGCATTTGCCAGCTGGTTGAAGTGCACTGCTGATTTTCCCCTAGAGTCTGAGACCTACCAATGACAGCTATTCCTACATGATTTAGGATTGTGGTTGTCTACAAATCCCTGTTAAGGGATTTTCTTTTCACAGTTACAAGGCTATTAAAAAGTAGAAGTGGGGGATAATCTCTTCAGTTCATGTGTTTGAAGGGAAGAGAAAGGAACCTAACAAAACTCCAGGGCAATCATAACTACAGTTTACTGTTCCAGCTTACCTAAGTGGGAGAACATGGGGAAAAAGCTTTTCACAGTAAGTTGCTAGCAAAGTAGGTTAGTAGGTAAGTGCCAGTTCTAAGCACCTTCAGCTAAGTTCTTTTTAGGGAACAAATATGGTTTCTGCATTTCTTTCCTAAGCTAAGGCTCCCTCTGAATTTTTGCATGTTTCTGCAGTTAAAGGCCATGCAGCATTTACCTTTATTTGTGTGCCTTTTATGAAATTTAATATCTGGGGTTGCAGTGCCTTGTGAATAAAGTAGGGATAGCATAGTAGATGTCCTAAATAAAAATAGACTGATATTTTCTTAGTTTACACGGTTTGATTATTGCAATCAACTACTGGTGTGCCCTGATTTGTAGGCCAGCGTTTTCCAGTGGTGCCTTTGCACCTAACTACTTACAGCTCAGTTAAGTGACTCAGGTGGGTGTAAGTATCAGCTGCTGTCTCAGCAGGTGGGGTGTTAACTCCACCCTGCACGTGCGTTGGTCTGTCTGCGTGGTGGTAGATTGTGAGCTCATCTTGAAAATTTGTCACTGGCTTTACGTGCATTTCTGTTCTTCTGGATAGCTAAAGCAGTTGGAATCATGAGTTGTGGATGCAGGTGGTGTAGCTGCAGTAGCAAGTCTCATGTACCACCAAAAATGTCGCTTGCTGTAATTGTTTATTTGTTTGGGAGAGCTGATTTAAGTTACTTTTTTTTTAAAAGAATGATATTACAATGAACTATGTGAATTATATCAGTGTATCAAAACAGTAGTTCTGATAGTTTTGACTTATTAAGGAGCTGAGGAGGCAACTCCTGGTATTCAAGAGAGAAAGTTAGTTTCTTTTATTAGGAATCTGGTGATAGTTTGCATTGGACTTCTTGTGTTACTCTAGCCTATCCAACAGGCTGGCAACATTACACCACAGTGCTTAGTTCTGTCCTGATTTGGTTATTGTTAAGTAGAATTTAAGATGCACAAAGATTCTATGTAACAAACGTCCAGTTTCCTGAAAGATGACTGCAGCTTGTGATGAGGGACTGGGAGAGTGACAGACAAATAGTTGTACCTGCAAAGTCAAACCTGAACTTGAAAGGATGCCAGGATTTTACTGGCAAGATTATCATCTTCCCTTGAGTCCCATCTTCTTCATACTTGCTATTTCCCAACTCACGTCTCCAGTGCAGACTACACAGATAACTTTTCTATGAGATGTGTGTTTTAGAGGTGGGCCAGGGCTGTAGTGAGTAAAATGGAGGAAACATGTCAGTAATCATGGTAACACCGTGCACTAAGCTTCCAGTGGCAAGTAGAGGTGCTGCTTTTCTTCTGTCCCATCTGCTGTGATGTATTGTGGGCACCAAGGTGAGCCCCCACTAACGCAAGGGAGACATTTGCTTTTTGCCTAGAGGTCACAGTCAGGGTATTTTATAAATAAATAAATAAATGCGACAAAAAAATTATACTGGTTGTCAGTGCACTCGGTTTTTTTCCCCTTCTGTTTTTCTCTAAGCTGTTGGTGATGGTGTCATTTTTTTTTTTTTTTGTCTTCTCTGGTGAAATTCTGTACCTGTTAATCTTACTGTCCAAAGACCACATCATAAGATTTGAAATGCTGCCTTCTCTCTTGCTTGTTCTTTGTTTATATCATATTTTATTGTTAAAATGCTTACATTCACTGCCAGTGTATTAGTTGTAATCGTTTATTGCTATTGATAAAGATAAATACGTTAAGTAAATCTTCATTTTGCTGACCTCTTTGAGGAGGCATTGCATCAGCAGATTTTCTCAGTGGGCAGATGAGAGATGAGAAGGAGTTGACTTAAAAAAATTTTTTTTGTAGGGTGCTAAGAATCATTGTCTTGCCAGAGAGAGATGTTTTAAAGGTACAGTTGTTTCAAAGGCAGGTGAAAGCCACGTGTCTTGCACTGACATGGGATGAAAAGGAGAAAGTCATTAAATGCTGGCTCTCTGTAGAAAATGGTTTGAAATTATTTAAGTTTAAAATAAGCCTATTAAAAGCTGAATAGTTGAATAGCAAAGCTAGTTTGTGGATAACTTGAGAACGCTTTTCTGCCTTGAAGGTCAAGATATGGGCAGTTTCTTTGCAAAACTTACTACCACTTCTGGAAGGGGGGAAGCTGTCACGGTGACAGATTCTCAGGTGATCCAATCACTCTTTTAGGGAAGCTGACAGCAGTGTCACAGTCAACTGCTGCCCCTGAGTATCAGTGTGGCACGTGAGTGCAAGTGCAAGAACAAACTGGGTACGAACGGAAAGGATGAAACTGAACGTTGAGTTGCTTCTGCTTTGTCTTTTGTGTTGTAATAAAGGATTAAAAGTACTTTTAAAAGGGAAATACTGCTCAGTTATGTGTGTACTTAGCTAATTACTCCTTTGTCCTTTGTGTCCTTTTCAGGAAACCAGGTCTAATGAGGAATCAACAGATGAATCTGAGGTAACCCTGCTTAAAATGCTTCACACTTGAGTCTGTGTCAGTGCTAGTTTTTTGTCAGTGTGGAGGGAAAAATACTACCTCATTATTTGTTTTTAGAAGTGTGGCCAGTATTATGTAGCAAGGAATGTTAGTCTGGGCTTAAATTAGTAAAACAAAGCTGTGTTTTGCTATTAGAAGCTTCTTTATCTTTAACACCCCTCCCCACACACACAATTGCCCCATTATAGTAACATAAGTTATGCTGAGAGCCAAATTCAAGTGTATGCTCTTCTGTTTTGATGAAATGAAAATCTGTCAGTATAATTATATATGCAGTAATACTACATTGAGGTAGTTACTGTGTTATTTTAATAGCTTCACAGTCTAGACTTAATCATGTCCTGTAGACTCTGTTCTTGAGATGATACACTGTCAAAAATTGCCTCACGCTCTGGAGAAGTCTGCCTACCCTGCTGTAGGTGATGGAAAAGGGGGGCTGGGGGTGAAGAGAGGAAGGGAGCTACAGAGGATTCAGGAATTTGTCTCTGAACAGTAATGTGCTAACTCCAAACCTGCCATCACTGAGGGAACCATAAAATATCTAGAAAGAGTTAATGGACATCTGGTGGTCTAGGATGGCTACAAGAAGGAAGAAATAAGGGTGGCTGAACAGCTTCAGTTGTGGCCACCAGCAAGGATAGATGACACAGGGATGTAGCTATTACCTTGACAGTATTTTCACCCATTATGTATCTAAATCAAAGTGACCCACAGACTTACAAAACTTCAGTGACCTTGAAGATTTTCTGTTCTTTTCTTAGGGACAAATCTTCGTGCTTGAGATCTGGGTTTAAGCGTTAAGCAGGCAGAAATCCTAATTTCCATGCCAGTGAAAACTGCAGAGACTGTAGTGGTGGATTCTGAAATAACCTTTTTGCAGAGGATGGTGACTTTTTTTCCTGTGGGATAATTTTTTTCTCTCTGCCATTCACGAGTGTCACTGGCACCCTAGGGTGTTATTGGTGAGAAGCAGGGATTTCTTTGGCCCTGTGTGATAGCTGTGTGGAACAGCTGCCTGGACCAGGCTGGTTTTGCCCGGTGTGAAACGCTTTGTGTTGTGAAGTGCACGTAGACAATCACTGGGAAGCAACTCAGTATTTAGTAGAATAGTAATATTTTCAAGGCTTGACATTCACAGGATAGTGAACACAGCTACCTACTTGTTTTTTTCTTTAAAGCCGATTGCAAGTGAAAACTTGTTTTAGTGGCATTTTTAATGGCTTTTCAACATTGCAGGTGGTAGCAAATAAGTATTTAAAGCAGAATTAATCATAAATGTTGGTGGGGTTTTATTAGTTTTTAGCTTAAGTAAAAATAGGCATAATACAACTTTCACAAAATTGAAAGTCCTAAAATTTCAGCTAGACCTTTGTTAAAGTTGATGTCTATTTTTAATGTTGATTTCACATGCAGAAAGAAGTGAAAAGGAAATTTATATATTGAGAATGTAGATGTTGGATCTAAAGAACAATTGTCATTCTAATGTCTGTGGAAGTGCTTTTCATTAGTTGTCTTTGACTATCAAGTCTAGTCTGTAGTGTCTTGATCATCAGTAGGTAGTTGATGAAATGAAACTCGTTAGACTATTTGTAATGATCATTCAGATAAAACCAAAAACAGTGGTAAAAGCACAAATTATAAATGTTCTCAGTGCTTGCTTATATTATATGAATTATAGTCAGAGATAATATCAAGATGATGGCTTCACTCTTAGCTCTTGTGATCAAAAAATTTTAATTACTTTTTTGGCATGGTCCACAGTTTGAATAATCAGGGATTGTTTTTATTGTGGTGGTACTGGAATCAGAGACTCTTAATTCCTGTAGCCTTTGGTCTAGTTTTACTGATTAGAAAATGCTGTATTTATGGTATGGACTTTGTAGGCATCTTACCATAGTAATAAGATTTTTACATACACAATTGCTCTTGCACTTAATTTAATTTGAATTCTTCCTATAAAATTGAATTGTTCCTCGTGATTTCAGAGGGCACATGACACATATCCAATTTACATTATAGAAGTATTTTCTATTACAGAGGAATGCAGTATTAAAATTCCTGATTTTTGTCTGAACTGGATGTGTAAACAAAATACAGATTTGTTGTTGTTGTTGTTGTTTCCTGATGTTTTTCCACTGCTGTGCCATTATCTTAGTAAATAATCGTAGATTGATTCTGTTTCGTGCAGCAACTCTCTAATCATCATTCCTTTAGTAGCTTTTAGCAAAGATGCTAAAAATTCTATTTCTCCACCTGCTTGATTTGTTTTGAATGACGGGCTCTTTAGCAAATGCCAGGACGCTTATTTGCACAGCCTTGGTGGTAGAGCTCAATAGTAGGCCTCAAATGTGGGAGTCTGTAAAAATTGACTGTCTTGAACCTATGTCATCCAAAAGCTGATTGTCAGTGTAAGTTTGGTTCCAGCTCTTGCTCCCCAGGAAATTGGGTTTCTAAGGCTGTGTAAGTATTTCATACTTTTCAGCTGTTTAAATCGGAGTGTGTAAAATGCAAAGGTGTTAATTAGCAGAGAGGGTGCATTTGTGCAGATGTTAAGCAGATCTTTCAGTGCAGAATAGTTGTAGCTACTTTATAAGACTTGTAGCACTTTAGAACTGAAGTAGGTCTTTCCTGGGAACTCTAGTACAATGGGCACTTTTCTTTCATATTCTTATACATGATATGGGGTATTATAAGCCTTTTTTTTTTTTTCTTATAGAGAGACTGCTATATATTCCATGATATGGTGAGGAAACCCTGTATCTAACAGTCTCCTAATTCTTAGGAGAAAACCTACTTGTTTTGCTGAATAATTCTACTGGACTTTTTTTTTTTTCTTCTTTTTGTATCTTCTGGCTTTAGACATTTGGTTTTAGTGGGTTTGGAGGGGGTTTTTTTTTGTTTGTTTGTTGGGTTTTTTGAGTTGTACTTCAGAAATATATTTGCTTTATTTCTCCCAACCTTGTCTAATCATCAGGTATGCTAGATTTGAGGCTGAATCTGAACAGGTTTGTTTGGCTGAAAAGTCCTAGTACAATATAGTTTCGTGGACTTACTTAATTTTATTTTACAGCACCTTAAGCTACATGTTTGGACTGTCACATTTGATGAGATCTTAAAACTAGACAGCAAAGTAATCTGACTTTTGGCTATTTGTAAACTACAGAGGAAAAGAAAAATCTTCATAAATTATGTACAGCCTGAATCTATTTTCAGATTATTCTTCTTCCTTGCAATGTGTCTGTTTCTGTGAAATTTTACTTTTCTCAATTGAGCTGCTTTTTGTCACACAGATACTTGTATTTCACCAGCTAATTAGCAAAAGCCAATGCTAATAATTGTATAAGTAAATAGTTAAGCTTTCTTCAGTATCAATGCAATGTGCTGCTAATATGGGATGTGCAATTGCATTTTTCTTGCATTGAAGTTGGTGCTGCTGCGAGTACCGTAGTGCACATAACAGCATGTATTGTGAAGTGCTCCCATGAAGGGAGGAACTGGTTTTGTATCTCTTAATTCAAAAGAAAGCTTATTAAAGAGCCAAACTGAGTCAACATTCACGATGTTACTCTATGAAATCTTAGGAGATCAGGTAAATTTGTTTGTTTGTTTGTTTTCACTGTATATATAGTGTAAAAACATTCCCATTGAGACCTAAATTGTAGCCATAAAGGCATATATTGCACCCTGGAAAACTGCTAGTCTGCTTAAATTAGTAACAGTTATTTCAGTTGTTTTCACGGGGCAGAAAAATGTTTGGAACCATTCCTCATGGTTCCAGGACCTACAGCTTCTGTCTGTACCTCAGACCTCATGTACATGTGAACTATGCTCTGATTCTTTCTTGCCAGTCTGCCCCTCACCCTCCACTAAAGTGGGAAGAGAGGGTTTCAAAGCCCCCTTCATTTGGGAGTGTGAGGTACTGATAAAATGAAGATAATCGTGTATCAAAACCTTTCTACTTCAGGAGAGAATCAAAGCTAAATGATCATCCTGGAATTGGCTCAAAAATTTTCTGCTCCTTTCTAATTTACCACTGGGGCTATGAGCAGATTGCCCTCTTGGAGTATGTGACTTTTTTACAGGAAACAGCTTTCAAGAACAAATGTCCCTGGAATTATAAAATGAGTGCTATATCCCAAGAAATGATCCTTGATTATATAAAGAGTTTTACCTTTTTCTTTTTTATTTTTTTTAGGGGAAATTTTTTGTTTTGCAATTGTTTGCCTGTTTGAGGAAACCACCAGAAAAAGCTACGTGGATGCAGATGTTAATGCTCTGCAAAGAGTTATTAAAATAGTATTTTTTAAGAAAAAAATTGCATTCATATCTGCGTTCCTGCTTATTTACTAGATAACATGAATGTATCAGTCGTCAGTATTGATGACTGTTATACATTCTGTTCTAGCACTGCCATTTCTATATGGCCTCTTCTTAGCTTTTTTTTTTCCTTCATTGATCACTGTTACCCTGTGAAAGGGGCGTGTTTGTTCATTTAGTTTATGCTTCAGTTATTCAGACACTACAGTAAAAATTTCTGCAAGAGTTTGTAGAGAGAAAAGTATTGTAGAAATTTTTGGTTAATCTGGCACTCAAATAATTCATGATGGTTTAGAAATATCCATCCTTGATACACTTTACTACTGGAATCGGTAGTGGTTTTGTTCTTTAAGGTTTAGAAAACTGATCAGAGCAGAAATACAATTAAGAAACTTATAGACCTTAAAAAGAGACAACTCAAAAGCCTTGGTATTTTCTTTTGCTTTTCATGCACTTCAGATTTTGGTCTTGTAGGTTGGGTCTGGATTAGGTCAAAGCAATTAAATCATTTCAAGTAAATAAAGCATCTGGTAAAAAAGCTCCTTGTCATACTGTATTTCCATCAAAATGTTTTCTTAATATAAAGTGCGGAGCATTGGGCTGGAAGAGGTGAGCTCTTCTGTGGACAGTAGCTTTTGAAGGGGCATCACCATTGCAAGAAAAACGGATGGTTGGAAAGTAGATTTGGCTACTGTACCTCAGTCCAAGTTGCCCTTTTTTGTCTCCTATCTGACATTTCCCAGAGTTCCTCTTTTTGTCGCACCTTTTTTCCTTATTACTGAATAGTTCTACACTAGGTTATTTTAAAAATGTAAACTGAGAGAAAAATTCTCAAAAAACGTATTCTGTTTCACGTTCCTGAGCAGTCTGAAGAGAGATTGCTTCTCTCTGCGTGGCTTTAAATGAAATTGTCATTTTAAATGGGGAGAATGGAAGGAAAAGTTAGATAAATTCCAAGTAGAAAGTTCTCCCTTTTGATGAGAAAATGTATCATGCAAATAATTTATCGAGTCAGTAGGATGAGCGTAGTAAATTATTTATTGAAGTTTAAATGGAATATTTTCATACATTAATTTGAAAA
>NW_020955934.1:377353-418566 GCF_003031625.1 Empidonax traillii
ATGAAATTGTCATTTTAAATGGGGAGAATGGAAGGAAAAGTTAGATAAATTCCAAGTAGAAAGTTCTCCCTTTTGATGAGAAAATGTATCATGCAAATAATTTATCGAGTCAGTAGGATGAGCGTAGTAAATTATTTATTGAAGTTTAAATGGAATATTTTCATACATTAATTTGAAAAACAAGTTTGCAGTGACTAGTAACTAACGTTATAATATACATCATTAGAGGATTGACTTACAGGAAAAAATGGATTATTGGTATATTCTTTTAAGATGTTCTGGTTTGGAGTGAAAATTAGATACTTCGTTTAATGAGCTATTAATATTAACCAGAAGTGCCTGTTCTATCTGTGTGTTGTTGAATTCCTAAAAAGTAAAAATGCTGCTGTGACTGCTACATAAATTAAATGCAATTGCAAAGCTACCGTTAGCAGAGTACGGAGACATGGCTTTTCCAAAACCCTAAATGCATTTATCTGGGTGGAATAACAGTCTAGGCTGCAAAAAAGAGAGTAGGAGGGAAATTCAGCTCTTCCCCCGTGGTGGGTGGGTGGGTGAACTTTAAAAAAGTGCTGTTCCTGAAACTGCGCTGTCGTGTTTTCACGTGCAGTACATCACAGCGTGGCAACCGGGCTGCTTGAGCAGTGTCCACGGGGGAAACAAATGTTTGCCCAAGTTCCTTACTCAGCAAAAGCAAAGGACGAGTAGAAATGCATAGCTTCACTGAGATTTGAACCGGGTTTGGGTTTTTCTGTGCTGGAATGGGCATTGGATTTGGACATGGGAGTTAAACAGCCCATCCTGTGCTGCCTCTGTATGGTGCACTTGCTGATTCTGTATTTTTTGAACACTGAAGTGGGTTTTAAAGTTTTCGTGTGTTCTTTGTCATGCACAAAACTACCAGTAAAATAAATGGATGGAAATTGAAATGAAACCAAATTGTACTATGGGGACTTTTTATTACTTCTTTTTTTTCTGTTTTCTTTCTTTTTAACATGCCATTTGTGATGGCTCACGTGCAATATGTTATCTGTGTGTTGATTATGTTTCACAACTTGGCTAGTGCCCAGCTCCTTCAAACCTGTAAGACTGAATCTTCGATTGGTGTTATGCAAAGATAGTGTAATGTTGTGTAGGCCACAACAGTTTTGTGAGGAAATGAAACGCTCTCTGCTTTGGCTCTCATCTGTCTGTCATTTCATACCGTAAATACACCTCATTTTGATACATATTCACAGCCATATCATCTTAATTCCTTGCTCCTGGTATATATCTGCATTTTCCTAGGGTATTGAATAAATCCCTGTGGAAAATGCATGGGGAGAACAGAAAATGGCTGTGTGAAATTCTACCATCCTAATCCATCTTTACCAATTTTATGGCTAAGTGTACTGAGAAAGCATTGTTGATCTGCCTTCTGAACAATTGTAAAGGAACTAGATGGGAGGTTACTCACTGCACATTTTTCACTGAGGTAACATTACTGTATTTTCACCATAGAATTAGCGGAAAATATTTTTATTTAAACCAAATAATTTTTTTCTGCTTTGTTAAAATCTTCCTGTACAGACTTTTTGATATGAAAATAATGGAGGAAAAGAGTTTTATGTTCTCTCAGTGAGCTTCTGAAGCAACTGGTAAAGTCCTCGGTATTCAGAATTCAGCATAGTAAATAAAACAACAGCCTGCAATAAAATTGTGTTCCAGTTTTGGTAGTGTTTAGCAGACTGGGCTTTTGAAGGTTAAAAGCCTTAGTCTAAGTTTTTCTTGGTATTCCTGGAGTGCTAGAGATTTGATTGAGAGAAATTGAGTCAGGATCCTAATCCTGAAAATAGTGTAGGTACTCTCTTTATCACTGAGTCCGGAAACCATCTCCTTGGAATGGAGAAACAGTAACAGGGAAGGTGAGCTTTGTCATAGTTACACATCCTACTCCAGTAAGACATTAAGAATTTGTTACAGCTTGCCTTTTAATATTTTGTAAATATTTTTAATATTTCCTAAAACTAAGAGTGTTAAAGCATCCTCCTGCATGTGTTATGTCGCGTTGCATGTGATATTTTCACTTGCAATAGATTTTTTTTTTTTTTGCTGGAGTTTTTTTATTCAGTTTAGCAAATCTAAAGTCAGGTTCATTTATAAATCAGTTGTTCAGTATCTCTTAACCTTTAATGAATGGAGATAGTTGGGTCCTAACAGAGGTTTCAGATCTGAACTGGAAAGGATAAAGTCTGAAAATAGTCGTAATTTCTTTATCAGGCCAAAGGAGGCATTATGACCCATGTGGTGCAATTTCCAGGTGTAGTAATGTGATGAAGATTTAAACAAAAAGTTTTGCCTATATCTTTCGTTGGGTAGTACTTGTCTCCTTGGGGAAATTTTGTGACAGTTATCCTTAAATGTGTAAGGTACTTGCTGGACCCCCTTGTCCCTTGCATAGCCTTCGTGGTGCGGTCCTGCCCTCTCAGGCACTGCTGGTGACAGGAAGGGTTTGCTGGAGTGTTGGATGGTGGTGTAAAACCCCGCTGGTGATGTACCTTTCATTGCAATCTGCTTAGAAGTCACCCATCCCGCTTCTCAGCAGGACACCAGCCTCTCAGGTAAGTGCTCCTTTGCTCCTGTCAGTTAGGGGATTTATAGTAGAAAAGTCCTTTCCAGCCCACACATCCGGAGGCCCTCAAAGCTAGAACTGAGACAGCCAATCAACCCCCTGATTAGGACATAATTTCTGCTAAAGAATCAGCCGTCGGATATGGTTATGCTTTGGATTTAGTCAAGATCAGAAAACGTAGTAAAGTATCTTGGCAACTGAGTTCTTGGGTATTTTGCTTCACTTTGTGCTTCATTTGTATAGAAGTATGTAATTATCCCTGGAGACTTCATTCTGGGGCTTGAGGTCTTTTTATGTTGTTTGGGTTTTTTTCTTTTTGTATTTGTCACTGAATTTCTGTAAGAAGTGAAGCTGCCCCCAGCAGAACGCTAAGGATGCATTTATTCATTTTTGCATAACTGAGGATGTTCTATGAACCTTCATTTTAACTCAAAACTAATTTGAGTTGCTTTCTTTGGTTCTACTGGAAGTTTTTATGTAGTCTGTTAACTAATAATTCTGGAGCTCTAACTGATTGGTTTAATTTTTTTCTTCTGTGTGATAGTGATGACTGTTTAAATCAATAAAAATGCTGATTTCACACTAGGTTCTACATGGGCTTCCAAGGGTCTGACCTGTTTTAAATATCAAGAAAAGTTACTCTCACAAATTGCCAAGTATTCTCTTCTCACTTTGGAGCAGTAATGTTGGATTTGCACTTTGGCAGCAGAAGTTGTTGTTGTTGTTGTTTTTGGTGTTTCTTTTTGTTTGTTTGTTTGGTTGGTTTGGTTTGTGGTTTTTTTTTTTAAGGTGAGATTTTATAATGTTTTCTAACCACTTAGTTTTCAGATACACAGAGGCATCTTTGAATGGCCTGTAAGCTAGGAGGTGTCCTGGTTTAAGAATGTTGTTCCAAAATTCGGTGCTCCCACTGTGACACTCCAAGACATGTGCCATCTGGTCACTGTCCCACTGCTCCTTCCACCGTGCTTACTCAGAAGACACTTCTTCATGGAAGAGGCCTTCCCACACAGAATGACCTCCAGGTCCTGACCAGGACAGGAGGAAATGAGCTCATTTACCATTTTTCTTATAATTTCTGAGCTCAAGGAGAACTTGAAAGAAAGCATTAAAAAAAAAAAAAAAAAAGAAAAAAAAAGAAATTTAATTGTAGGGAGTTTTGTTGTTTATAGATTCCCCCTGCCCCAAGTCATGAACTTTTAGTAAGGCCTGTGACACTGAGGCCTTGTTGCAGTAGCATGTGAGTGTATCTTTGAAACTGCTTGAGTCATGGACCTCAGGTATCTTTGTATTGGAGTTTAAATGCTTTGCAGGGTAAAAAGTTGCAGGAATAAACAAGGCTGGAATGGCCACCTACGGTAAATTGCAGTTCTAGCTGAGACTGGACAGAAGATGTGCAGGAAAGGGGAAGGACACTTGCCTTATAATGTATGCGCCGTTTATTTCCATAAAGGCTTTGAAAAACTTGGAGGGCAGATCGTGTGGGAAGCGTGACACTTTGCTGTCAGTGCCCGTAACATAATTAGAGTATCCGCAATCAGTAGACCATGTAGTTCATGTGACAGACTGTCCTGTGGGCAGATCCTCTGCTGCAGGAGCAAATGTGGGCTAATGGAATAACTCTAGGAACTGCCCACAGGTTCCTTCTGGAAATTTTCCAGAACCAATTTCAGATATTTTTTTTCTATTCATGATTCCACTGCAGTAGTTCCTGCAGGCAAAGCTGGGAAAGACAGGGCAGAATATCTGAAGAAGGTTGTGACTCTGTGTTTAGAAAGGCAGATGAGCATCCCTCGCAGTGGCACTGGCCTGTTGGGAGGTTGCTGCACGTTTCCAGCTCTCCTCAGCTTTGTAAATCTGCTCCAGAAGAAGAGTTAGTAGTGAGTAGGTGCTGAGTGTAGGAAAAGGGCTTTGTTTTCAGTTCAGGAGTGTTCAGCAGTGACAAATGGAAGAGCTCTTAGTAGGAACCCGTTTGTTTGTATAGTGTTGAAGGTTAGTTAGGAGATTTCAATCCATTGGAAATGTGCTTTCAGTGGGAAATGTTTATGGATACCTGTTCTTTACAGGTTCTTTGCAACATATTTTTAGCTATCTGACCGCTAGCTTTAGCATTAGTAGGCAAGTAGAAAATTAAATAGAATGTGAGTTTTAGTTTAGCATTCACATGGTTGAAAAATGATCATTATTTTTTTTACAACATCCGGAAGGTAGCTTCATTCTGTTAGCTCTGTGGATCTCCTTCCCTTTCAGAATTTAAGGATGCCGTGAGTGGAGTGCTTTACACATTTTGTGCAGTATATATTTCTTTTTCTCTTAATACGTTTGTAAAGAATCTCAAAATTCGGTGCTGTTTCAAGTGTTTTTAGGCAGAAAATATGGGAGAAGTGTTAAGTGGTGGTACAAAAAGCAGTGCTATCAAATTTATTTTCAAATATTTAGAATTCTCTGGGATGGTTTAAAAGACTTTAAATAAAAGTGTCGTACACTTAGTAAAAATCCATGTGAGTTCAGCAATTGATTTTTTTTTCCCCACTATTTTTTCCCTTAAAAAAGGAAAGCTGTGAGTTCTCTGGTATGGGGTAAATGTCACTCTGTTTATGTCTTAGCTTTGCTGCAAGTCAGGACTTGTACTATTCCTCTAGGTTGTCATAGAAACGCAGATAACTGACATCTCAACTCAAGCTGCTGATCATTTTATTTGTGGGTTTTCAGGATTATTAAAATTAAAAAAAATATTGATTTGCTTTTATTAACAATGGACTTTGTTTACTTAAGAAGTTCATACTGCATAAAAGCTTTTCTTGATAGAAAAATAGCTTTAAAATTATTAAACTCTGATACTCTAAATAAGAGATCATCAAATGCATTTAATATATCAGTCTGAAGCAGCAGAGAAATCTTGAATTTTCACAAATCACCTTTTTTCATTTCATTTTGTTTATAGTAAAGGGCCCCAACCCCATTTCAATTCACCTTTTTTTTTTTTTTTACTTTCTGTCAAGAAAGCATGAAATGAGTACATCGTCATTCCTAATATTTGGAAGTCTTCATTTTATTTACTTATTTTGAAGACTGGCAGAATGCTTCAGTGCACTGACTTTTGAAAATTTTTTTTTTTTTTTTTTTGTATATGCATGTGCAGGAAAAATTACTTAGTTTTCACTCATAAATAGGACAGGCAAAACTTATTTACAGTAACTTTTTCTAATGGTCCATGGATGAATGATTTTATGCAAACTACTCAAGAGACTAGAATTAACTTTTCATGTTGGCTGCGCATTGAGTGTCCAGACCCCAGCAACACGTGGGATCTTATAAAAACTAGATGACTGGAGTTCAATTTTTACTTTTACGAATTTATTCAGTGATTACCCATGCATTTCAAGTGTAATCTTTGTAAGGAATGTATAAAATGAGGTAATGCATTAATTGTGTAAAATGGACACATACTTCCTTACGCCCTCCTTCCATCGCCTGTGTGCTTTTTTCTTTGACTTTACCACCTCCCTCTGCATTGTAGCCATTTATTAAGGATCTGTAGGCACAAGGAATTTGACTGATTTATATACAGCCCTGTAATTTGACATTGTCATTCTGTCTAGTAACAACTTTGTTCAGTGTTAGATTTACTGAATAAAATTGTTTCTTGGTGGACATTTTGACACCTCACTTCAGACTCCTACGTCATGCGCTGCTGACATCCCTTTATTAATCTCATTTGTATTCTGTCATAAAACTCTCAAACAACATTTTAAAACAGACTCTCTTTGCAGTGTATTTATATAAGCATGGGGCTAAATACTGAGTGTTTCCATAGGTATGGTTTTTGTGTTTTTTATGAGGTTGTGTATGTATTACCATATATGATGGTATTACACATGGTAAATGGCCATAATGTGTTACTTGGGAAAGACTGACTTTAGTACTCCAAAGGCAGTTTGAACAAAATATGTTTTATCAACCAGTCCGTCTTCCAAATTTATTTTTCGCATCATTAGCTATAAGAAAATGTTGTACAAATGCAGTTCTTCTGCCATAGGCTGACCTTGTGCATTTTTAGGGCTTGGAAGGCAGTGGTTGGTGGGAAGTGAAGGCATTCCTTTAATTAGAGCCCTGCACTGTTATATTCTGGTTGCCTAGAAATGAGAGATGCGTTTTATGTGGAAAACATGCTCAATGTTGATCTGCTCATTAGAGCCAATAGTGAGCGCAGGAGAGTATTCTTACAGGTACACTGTTTCCCAGTGAGGACCAAGGGGTCTCACTCATATATATGGGTTTGTGTATATATACACATATAGTATTACCTGAGACTCACTGAAGCCTATGGAATCTCTCTTTGGCACTATACTTCAGTAGACCATCTGTTACAGATAGATGCCTATGACCAGAGGGCTATTTTGCATCTTGGATTTTCTTTTCCTAAGAGATAAATATGTGGGGTGTTCTTAGATGAATAAATTTACTGCTTGGTTTTGGTTTTTTGTTTGTTTGTTTGTTTTTTTTAGTTTGGTTTCTTTTCACTGAACCAACCCCTTGAACCATCATCTTTCTTTGCATCTAAGTAGTGATTGGGGGATAATACCTAACATGCTTGAAAAGAAAAAGAGAGGAAAGTCTCAGTATTTACCAGAAAAAGATCCTAACATGCACATGATAAAGGTGATTCATAGGAGCATGCTGTGTCCAGATCCTTTTCCCAGACAACATGTTTATACTATTGATTTTTTAACATAAACCCATTGGTGGGTTTTATACAATTAACTTATTCCTAGTGGATTCTTTTTTATTTTTGTTCACAGCGTTTTGCCTCTATCCTACCTACAGAGGTGCAGCATCTTGTAAAGGTCGTGAAGTTTCTTGTAACCTGCATGTTTCAGCTTTCAGTTCTTTGTGGCTACAGTGGCACACTTTATTTTATCATCATTCATTTTCATATCCATCCTTTTTGTATTTTACTTCTAAATTACAAATGACTAACTCTATGTAATAAAGTACACATGTACATTTTTACCTGCTTTTGATATATCAACTAAGTGCCTCTTACAGCTGAATTGATATGCTGCTATACAGTCTTTGTTTGCACCCAGAACTTTGGAGTAAAAAGAGAAACCAATAACAAAAAAGCACAACCCAAACCCCCTCAGATGATAAAAATGTGAAAGTTTGGCTTTTGATTGTAATGGCTGTTATGAAGAGGTAGCAGTGATCCATCTTCGCCTGTTGCTGTGTGATAGTTTTGGGGTATCTTTTAATTTGTTTGTATCTAAAATAAACATCTAAATGTTTTTGTCGTTTTTTTCTCTCTTGCTCCCTTTTCCTTGCACTCTTAAAAATCCAGGAAGATGAGAGTGAAGAAGAACCTAAGCTGAAGTATGAACGGCTTTCCAATGGAGTGACTGAAATTCTCCAGAAGGATGCAGCCAGCTGCATGACAGTGCATGAAAAGGTATTATGTGACTTTGTGGCTGAGATAAAACTTCTGCTTGGTTTTATATATTTAGCTGTGCTTATAATGCATCGGTATATTTCTGTGTACAAGTGATGCCAAATCTAGACTTGCAGTGCAAGACAACACTAACATAAACAAAAGTCACCATAAGCCTCTATTGAACAATCCACATTTTCTCAGTGATAAAATGAGTAGTTCACATGGTTCAGTTAACAGTAGATCTCTCTAGAACTGGAATACAGTCCTAAATTTCCTTTCCTCTGAAAGGAAATTGGTATATACTGTGCTTATTTATACAGCAAATCACTGAAGACAGACTTGATCAGGCCAGGAACTTAGCATATATTCATCTGTGGAAGATAGGTGAGTTTATGCTAATACAGTGTAGAAGGAAGTAATTACAATATTTTCTGTTTGATTGGGGGTTTTTTTGGGTGATTTTTTTTTTTTTGAGAGGTATCACACTTAACACTTCCCTGTTCCCCTTCCCTGATTCAATATGTTAAAAACAAGGAGAGGAAACTTCGTACGTGCTCAGGTTTGTGACGTACAAGAGAGAGATAGGGAGAAAGTGTTGGACAAATTTTATGAAGAATTATTCATTTATTCTTAAAGAAACTTCGTATGCTTCTTTGTTGTTTTAAACAATTGCTTTGTATTTTAGGAGTTTTCTTTTATAAATACTGGAAAACATTTTAAAATACTGAGGCATGTTGAAGAGGTCTGAAAGTATGAGTTAAGGATTTGTTAACTGTTAGTATGTAAAACGTAATAGCTATTTTCTGAATGTATCTTTTTTCATACCCAGTAATATCTCCTTAGCAGTTATTGTTGAGGGATCTATCTTTATTATTTGGCTATATTTTTAGATTGACTTGTGCTATGTTTCTTTTCCTCAGAGGACTGTTGCCATGGCTCAAGAGGCTCTTAAGATGAAGCTTGTATTTTAAGTGTGTGAATGAAAACAATAAGTCTTTTTAAAATGTTTTTGACGACTTAGAATTACACAGATATTTGGAAAATAGTCAAGCCTTTCCTCCTTGTCTGTGGCCTTTTTCTGTTACCTTTTATTCACAAGTCTCAGGTAATTTCTGAAAGCTGAACAGGATTTTTCTATAAGGATGTGCACAGATACAGCTTTTACTACAGTGTCACAAAACATGACAATACAGGAAAACTGTACGAGTATCCCAGCTCTTTCAGTTTTCCAGCAAACTGGATACACTATTTATGAGAAGGATCAATATTGTTAGAAGCCAGGTACTGCAGTCTTTTAGGAATAGGTCTCTTACAACAGAAAGCTTAAAAATGAAGCTGGGTTATAGATTTTGTGAGCGTGTTTCTGTTTCATTCTCGTTGGGTTTTTAGGGGGTTTTCTGCCTTGCAAGAGCAGGAAAAGCCTTGATAAAGTGTCATCATTAGCAAAATTATACCATAATATGTATAATATGTCTCTGATTAAAGCAGTTTAACTTTGCTGAGAATCCTGAAAGCTGGCTTCTGCGTTCAGACTAATTTCCTCCCAGGATTATTTTCTTTTTTCTTTTTGCTGGTAAAGCATCATATTTTCACCAGGCTTGCTGTCTGCACTGGATGACTAATCGTCATGGCACCTGGTGCATTCAAGCAGGCCTGTGCAGTGGAATAGTCATACCTAGTTATGTCTGCACACCTGATGTTTTATTAACCAGTATTGATTTTTTTACCCAGGGGACTTTTTTCTTCCTGAAAAAAGGCAACCTTGCAGGAGTGAAAGGCATTGCAGGGAATGAATTTCTAATGAACCCCTTCTTTCCCTTTCTTGACTCCTTTTAATGTAGCTTCATATTTTAAGTGCCTGAACTGAAATTTCATTTTAAGCAATTGCATTTTGATAAATCCTTTTAAACCTTGACTTTCTGTAAGGTTATTTTTTAAAGATTGTGCTGCCTGACTGACACGCTTAGCAGTGCCTGTAAATTTGAGCATTTCATTATAGGTTGCAATGAAGCATGCTCACATGCAGTGAAATACAGAGAATTGAGTAGCCTAGACTATTTGAGTAATGCTGGAAGTGGGGTAGGGAGGGGACAAATAAAAGAAACCTCTGTCATAAATCAAGTAGTACCAAAGTTCTTCCTTTTCAGTTTAGGTGTAGTACACATGGTTCAATTAACAGCATATCCCTCTGAATCAGTTCCCTTCTTTTTTGTATCAAAATAAGTTTTGTGATAGCATGCAGTTGTGTGGACATTTCTTTATTTTACTCTTATTTTTTAGAATGAAACTCCTGTGAAAAAGTGTATTTGTCTTGAGAGTATTCAATTTAGGAGTGTTACTGTGTGAAGGAGAGCAAATCCAGTGGTTATCTGTGTGCCTAAATGCACTGTCAGAGACCCTCCATAATTCAGCTGTTATTTTACCAGTGGCTTCCTGGTGCCCTTTTGTTGTGTTTGAATGCTTTGTTTTCGTGTTAATACTGAAGGACAAATAAATAAAGCTCAAAGAAATTATTATGGCTAAAACAAAGCTGCAGAAACTATTTCTAGGAACTGTTTCAGATCTCTGTTGGCCCTTGCTTTCACACTGCATTTTTAATTTGCTGCCACAGTCCATCAGCCAGTGTGTACAGACTGCAGACACACCATTAGTTGTCAGTGGATGAGAGTCCTCATGACTCATTCTGACAGCTAACTTGCACTATCAAAGCAATATGGGCTTGAAGCCCTGTTTTATTCTTTAGGTAGAGTTAAAATAACCTTTCTCTATAGAAAGTGGTGGGCTTTTTTCTTTTCCGCAGTGTTGCTAATCATTAATCTGCTAAACATCCTGGAGTTCATGTAGCATGGCTGTAGTGTTGGTTGTGGTGTCTTTTTGTTTATGTAATCAGTCTCTTTCTTTTACAGTTTTTGGCACTGGGAACACATTATGGCAAAGTTTATTTACTTGATGTCCAGGGGAACATCACACAGAAGTTTGATGTCGTAAGTATGACATTATTTAGAACCCATTTCCTGGGATGTAAAAATGCTGCAGTGTACTAAGAGATGAGTAAGTTAACACTCTTGTTACATCTCAAGTTATATTAATGCATTCCGTAACATAAGAAGCAGTCAGTGTATGGTCCTTGCAAAAAAGAAGTTACGCTGGATGGTTTTGTGATGAGCACATCTCAATTTACATATAATAAACTTTTTCATGAAACAGAAGAGGAAATACATATTTATGATTGTAAGAGGCTGTTATTAAAAATGTAACCCAGAAGCTTGTGACTTCCATAAGGCATGAACCTGTTCATTAGGTGACTATTGTCAGTTATTAGTGTGTGAACTATCACTTTAGCTAGTTGCCACAAGTAATTCAAAATTGATTGATTACCTTGCTGGTTCAGTTTATCTGTTGCAAATATATAACGCTAATATTTTATATAAATGTTTTGAAGTTTAAATTCTTACAGGTTTGTATTGATTGAAGGAAAAGAAGCAGACTTTTTCCTTATTGTGGTTCCTGGTAGTAGTAGATGAATGAAATGCTAAATTTCAACTCTGTTCTAGAGTATTAAATGTTCCTTTTAATTGTGGATATTTGTTGATTATTTGCAAATTCACTGTCTTCCTTGGAAACTGGGTGGAACAGAATTAGCAATTTTTTTCCTCCTGACACTGTCACAAAATCTAGTAGCCAAACCTTGGTTTCTTACAGCAGTCTAAGCACTTGTCAGAGAAACCATCACAAGATGAGGACGTGTTTGCAAAGAGAACGTGTTCTAAAGCTGTTAGCTGCATGGGTGGGGTGAAAGGTTTTGAGTTATATTTTTGAAAAATTTAATTATGAATAAGGGAGTGGGGGGAACATAGACTCCTAGGCACAGCTTTTGGAGAAGATTTTGGGTTTAATATTGGTCAGATTGGTAATGACCTTCCTGGGTATTAATTAAAGTCAAGCTAATTGTGTTCTTCTATTTCTTTTAATTTTGTACATTTGTCAGTCCTGCAGATGAGATGTTGACTGCATTTCAAAAGAGTAAAAGCTTTTGGTGTCTCACTTGCAGTTCTGATTACCTTTCATGCGTGCTACTTGATAGAGTTTCTCTGCAGAGTAAGAGAAACTCTCTATTTGGGGCAGGTCAGATTTAAGTGAACCTGAATTCTGCTCTTCCATTGCTGTGGTAGAAGACTGACTCAGAGACTCACTCAGATGAAGTGCAGATTTTCTTTCAAGTCTGGCACTAAATGTCTTAGACTTGTATTTCTTCCAGTCAGTGTAAGGTGTTTGGAAAAGTTCATTTGTAGAACTACCTTTATTTTTCTTCTTATGTGAACCACCAATGCCTTGTTCTCTCCCAGTGCCTTGTTCTCTCCCACTGGTTCCAAGAGATTAAATCCTCTTTTTGTAAAGGCTTAGGGCGCTACCTAGGTGTAGAGCAAGGAACAAGGGGACTTGTTGTCTGTCAAAGACTATAAAACAAAATTCCTGCATCCTCTTTATACCTATTCTCCCAAATCTGCTATTCTTTTCTTTGCTTTTCCTTAATGAAAAGTCCTATTCCTTAATTAAAAGTGCCTGCTGGAAGGTTGGTTTCTTAGGATGAAGTCAAGTTTGGGCTATATAATCTACTTTCTGCTCTAAGGTGTTTACTTTTCCAAATTTGGCCTGCTTCAGGGTGAAGATTTTTGTGCTGTGTCTCCTTGTAGAGATGGCAGTGATTTCTTTTCAAAACTATTGTTTGAGTAGAAACTACTTTTTGAGATGGAGAATAGGAAAAAGAAATGTTTCTTGGATTCTGTTAGTAATGTTTATGTCTCTTTTTGTAATGTACATGTCTCCAGTGCAACAGATTACATCATGGATGAGGTGGAAAGGGTGCTGCTTTTTTTTTCTTTTCTTGTTCTTCTTCGAATTAGTAAAAAAGATTTTTCTCTGGGACCACTTGTCTTTAAAAAAAAAAGTTTTTCAAAGAACTATTTAGTGTTGTAGAACACAACAGGCTGCCTAGGGGAAAAGCAGGCAGCTCTGTGACGTAGCAGATATTTTGTTTTATGATATGGTAGAAGTTAATAGTAAGGGGAACAACGTGAAGCCCTTTGTCCAGAAGAAATCAGTTATGTAATTCAAGGAATGATTCCACATTTAGGTCATTATTTTTCAGGGGGCGGGGGTTTGTTTTGGGTGTTTTTTTAAAGTAAAGTTAAGGAATAAAAAAATTAATTACTTTTCTATACATGTGTTAAATGTGTAATTAGCAAAATCAAGCTGTACATGGGAAACTTCAAAAGTCAGTAGGTCTGAAATACAGTTAGTATGTGAAATAAACCAGAATGGAGCGAGAGGTTTTTACTTTAACCTTTTTTTTTAAAATTCATTTTAATAGCAGGTTCGTATTAGAAAATAGCATTACTGCTCTCATAGTCTTCTTGATTTCTGTTTTTCTTTCCTAATGCCAGGTAACTATCTTCAAAAATATAAATGGGCTTGGAAATTGAAGAAATATGAATTTTTCCTTTGTAATAAACCCTTTATTTTCTGTATTGATTCACATCTGCATTTGAGCCAAATTGTAAAACATAAATAGATACAGATCTCAGGATTTGCAGCAAAATGAGGGAGAAAACTTATCAGGATGTTGCATAAGCTCTAAAATGGCTTAAGTTTTGAATGATAGCACTCCTGTTAAAGACTGAATGCGTATGGCATTTTAAGTTGAGCTCAAGTTTCAAGTTGTAAGAAACAATAAAATGTAAAGCTTGGCACCCCTGGAAGTTCTGCTCTTGTAACACACTTGTTGTTTGGAAAACCTTTTACAACTGTGTTCCGTAGTGTCCATAAGCAGCAAATCAGTGTCGGTGTCCTGGATTACAAATACTGGCCCTGGTGCTGCAAAGACTAAATTGTCTGCTTGACTTTGACCCATAAACGTTCACACAGGCTTTTGGGAAACTAAACAACTAAAAAGTATTTTCAGAATAAAGTCTTGCCCTCATCCAGCTCTTCCAATATCCGGTGCTGAATCCCGTGTCGAGTGGACGACTGGTTTTTCCGGTTTGCGGCTCCTTTTGTCAGCAGCAGTGGAAATTCAGTGCTTTGAAACTGTTGTGAGAGATGTGGTTTGGGAAAAATTGAGACAGGAATCTGGAGGCTTTGGCCTTGGGTGATACTGGTATCTCAACAGCCATGCTTGTGCTCTCGCAGTCCCTCTCCCCTCCTTGCCTGGTGTGTGTTTAGCTCTTGCCAGCGTGGCTGTCTTTGACGATGTCAGCCGCCTAAGATTAACTGGTATGCATCCTCAAATAACGTATGTTTGACAAACTGGTGTTCTCGTGTATTAGGGTTCAGTGCATTGAGTGAGATGAAATGTGTCAAATGCACTGAAAATTATTACTAAAAGGCAACAAGAAGAGGAGAAAAAAAGCCTTCTAATGCCAGTGACAAAGGATGATGCAGGACTGATTCACAGCACGTTAATTCCACATGTCTCTCCATCTTTCTTTTCTTCTTAGACTGTCTACAATTTATTAATATAATTATTGCCTCAACTGACATCTTCTGGATTAAGGACTTGTAGATACGAACAAAGCTGTGCAAACATGTTTAGTTAAGTAACAAATCAAAAACCTTTCAAAGGGCAGGAAAACTCGTCCCCATTCTGGTCTTCTAATAAACATCAAGCTTAAAGCAAAAATGGTAAGAACTCTTGGCTGGTGCCAGTGATAGTCTGTGAGAAGGGGAAAGATTGCCTATTTTATAAGTAGGGAGGATTTAAATGTTTAATGCATTGCAGGTGTTTTAGAGGTGATGCACAATTCCACAAAACAATGTAAATAGTGTTTTCAAGCTTCTGTTAGTGCAAAGAAGGGGAAGTCCTTTTAGCATGCAGTATTTGTGAGCTATATAAGGCTGCTGGAATTTCAGAAAGAACAAAGTCTTCTGACAGCATTCCTTTACACCATGGATTTCTTTCCTGGCCCCACCTTTTTTTCCTGATTGTCTCACGTTGTGTAGAACAAACTATTTATTTATAGTTTTTTAATCAGAGTGGTGGAAATCCAAAATCACTAGGTCATCTCTGCTACCTTGAAAAATTGAAAGGGAGTTTCTTTTGTGGTGGTATTGTTGCCCTCAAGTGCATTAAAGTTATGGCAGTCTCCAACCTTTGGAGCAAGACCTTGCTTGAAGGTCAGTCTGTGGCCTGTGGATTTTGCTGATAAATCAGCAGACTGCAACCAAAATGTCAGAGGTTTCAGTTGACTCGATGTCCCTTGGCAAGATTTTGTTAAAAAGAAAAAAGTACTTCTAATGAAGAAATGGGTGTGTTAAGCACCAAATGCTAGAAATTATGCAGAACCTACTAACTGCTGAGAGAGATAATGCAGCATCTTGCAGTGGGGAAGGTTACTTTTAGCAGTTGATTGTATAATGAAGAAGTTGCTTTGGATGGAACTTTGCATGAGAGTTTGAGATGATATAAATGTCACTTACTTTGACAGGCTACTTAAAATTCTCTGTTTATTACTTTTAACTACATCATTTTAGTTGTCACTGTCAACCTATGAAAGAAAACTTAGTTGGGAAATGAAGTGAAGCAACACAACTTAAAGATCTGGGTAGCTGTGTGTTAGTATTTGCAGGGTGTCACTGTGCCTGTTAAATTTGAAGCTGAAACCCTGTCTTTTGTACAAAACAAAGCGGACCACTCTAAATGTAGGTTCAAAAAAACCCACAAAAATAGGGTTTTGATAGAAGCAAGTGTCTATGCAAGGGACAGGTTTCCTTCCCTCCATGGGACCTCCCACCCAAATGGGTGGTGCATTCTTATGTCTTACATGTTTCAAGCTAACCCCTAGCTCTTTCAAATGGAAAAAACGGATAAAAGTGTCATCTTTTGGGATTTTGCTCTTAAGACTTTAATGTCTACACACAATTTAATAGCACTTCTGCTTCTGTCTACCTGTCTTTTCATTTTAACTGCAGATGATTTGGAAATCCAAAGGTCTTTACAGTAGTTGTGGGAATAACTCAGATGGCCTTTTGAGTCTGGCTTTTTGGATGTTATAAAGGCTTGGAAAGTATGTCTTATGATGTTTGTTCTGGTACTGTGCTTATTAGGTTGGTTGTGACCTGGAGTGTTTCCAATGGGAACTGTGGAGCTATTGAAGATTAGGAGACTTCTTTGAGGGGAATCGTGGTGTACCTGTGGTAGTTTGCCTAGACTAGCAAAAGCTGTGGTGTCACGGCCATTACTCCATAGATCTAAGAAGAGTTTCTTGTCTGACAAAACTGAAACAAGAAAAAACAACCTCTCATACATGTTCTGCACATCATCTTTGTACCACTGTATCTGACTTGCCTTTGAAGGGAGCGTTGCTTAAATTTTTAGTTAGCCAAAGAGATCAGATGGACGTGGAAGGCATTTGTTATTACTAGAAACGTTGCTTGGAGTATGGATGAAATGTGGGAGTTTTAAACAATTTTAGGATCATGTGTGATTAATTTTTATAAGCTCAAAACTGAGGCAAGTGTGACCGTTTCGTTCAGTTGTTCTTTCAAGCCTGTAGCTCCGGTAACTCTGTAGCTTGGTGCAGAATAATGTAAAAAGTTTAGTTGGAAGTCTGGGTTCAGCTACAGAAGGTGTGGCGTGGTCCTGTCATTTATTTCTTGAATGCTGTTAGCTCGCACGAGTCAAAGGTGTGCTTGTGAAGTAGCAAACGTGGATGTTGTGAAGTAGTAACATGGATGCTGTAGGTCTAATATATTTCCATTAAAGTATAAAGCCTGCATATTTTATCAGCTGCATCTGGCATGGCAATTGTTTCTGCCGTCTCTTTTGAACTGGTCACTAGCAACTATGTTGCCCACGTACCTTCTTTTGAAAAGAATGTCAACCTCATCCTTAGACAGGATGATCCTTCTACGACTTCATTACGTTTAAAATGCGTATTGTTTTCCTCTTTTTTGAGAGAGGAAAGGAAATAGAAGCACAGGAAGAAGTTTCCTATCATGTTCTGCAGTATCAATAACTTTTCTACAGGATGGGTATGCTGTTATATGTCGGTTGCATTTCGTGACCAACCGTAAATGTACCTTAGCAGATACCTTAGGTACCTTGGCAGCCCTCTTCAGTGTCACTGATTTCAGCAAGAATCTGTTAATGTCACCATTTAATGAGCTAAAGGGACTCAATACTGTTTTGCCACAAAAATCTAGACACAGAAAATAGTTCACCTTCTCTTGACTTGGTAGGGTGCTATCATATTCCATGTGTTTTTTCAAAAAAACTAAAGTATTGAATATTCTAGGGGGAAAATATTTCATAAGGGGAGAAGGCTAAACATGAAGGACAGACATCCTTACTGTGGTATTTAAAATAGCATTGTTGGTCAATAAAGGGCAGTTTCCAAAGTGGCTTTTTTCTCCAGACTTCATTAACTCTTTATTTTTGTGAAAGATCTTAACTTTAGTCCTGCTAAGTGAATTTATATGTGTCAAACATTTTTGAACAAAATTAGTTGGGACATTATTAAGATACATGAAAATCCACAAACCAGTTTTTTCTCTCTTCTAACTCTTTCACCATCCAAGTTTAGTAACATTTGCTGTTTGAATGTATACCACATCTTGTTATTATTTAAGAAATGTAATTTGTGTTTGCAATGATTATTGACCGTTTCTTTAAAAAATTGCTCTATGCAGCAGCATAATTTGACAGTGATATTAGGCAACAAAGTTCATTTACTTTTAAGAAGAACACAGAAACATAGTTTCTAATTTCAAAGACATAATAAACAACCATGCACAATGATATTTTTTCATCTGTGATTTAAGCAAAATCTTTATTGTGATTGGCTCCTATAGTTTCAAAGATACCAACAAATTTCAAACAACTGTGAGATCAAGAACATACTTTTCTGTGCCTTCCAGAGGCTTAATCCCTGACAAGAAAGACTAGATGCTGCTGCTAGGTTCTTCCATCTTTTACTGCTTTTTGGTATTTGAAGAACCACAGATTTTCATCATCAGGGGTATCTGTCCTACTGGGAACTTCCTGGTTTGACCAGGTGATGTGGGGTGACATGAGACATGTGTTCAGTGATTCACTGCTTCCTTTTTTCAGTCATCCCAGAAACACAGTGTCACGCCTGTCTCACCCAGCCCTAACTGCTCTTTGCTGATAGGTAGCTGGACCACTGTGCCAAGCTGTTCTCAAGTTTTATTGGCAGCAATGAAACAGCTAGTTTCAGGTAGCTCTGATTAAATATTTTCATAGAAGACTGCTAACTCAGAGCTGTGTTTTCTAAACCCTAACTACCTTTAAAAGCACAGGGAGGATTTAGAAAGGTTTGTTTCCTCAGAAGCTAGTGTATTGCTGTTTCCTAGACCTGTCTTCCTTTCAGATGGGATATTATACCTGGATAGCATTTTTGTCTATAGGGAACACAGGCACTTATGTGCATATATTGCATAATAGCAGTTTGCCTGTCAGAATTATTAAGAGTTCTGGCATTAATAAAATATTATTTGCGTTAGAAAAATGTTTTTTTAGTTAGAAAGACTGAGTTCTGGAGGACAATGGTTTTTATACAAGTTGACATTAATGATAGAGCTACAGCCCTTTGTTTCCATTTACAATAAAAATAGACCACTATTAAAAATACATAATGACATAACAGGGGCATAATATGATGAACAAAACATGAAGGCAGAACTAAGTATTTTCTCCCATGGAAGAAGATATTATTGATAATGAACTTAATAAGTCTAGTAAAGATTCCTTTCTGAAGGATGAGACTTATTTGTTTCAAAGGACGTGACAGTGTGTATAGCAGTTAGTTTATTGCTCTCCTGATGGAATGGTAAATGTGGACAGTCCAGATCTGATCATCTCAGGTGTTAATGCCGTCAGAACGGCTGCTGAGAAAAATAGCTAATGTCAAGCTGGTCATCTCCACTGTGGTGCTGCTGAGGAAGTTAGTTTCACTCAATGCCCCTTGACACAGAGAAATAAAAGTAGAAGAAATGCCAGAAATTGGTATTTTGGTGTTGGAAGATTCACCACTGTAACCCTAAATTGCTCATAGAAGTCTAGTTACTGGAGGTCTTGGCACTTTTACGGATAGGAGCTGTGAAATGTCACCAATGTAAAGATGGAGGAGGGAATTAATCTGTTTGCTTTTTTGATCTACTTTAAATAAGGTTTACGATATGCAATCAAGTCTGCACTTCACTAGTATTGAAATAGGGCCTCTTTGTATGTAAATGCATTGAGGAACTAGCACAGAATCAATTCATCCTCACATTTACCTTGTTCTGTCTTACTGTCACAGTGAGGATATGGCATACAATATGCTGCTTACATTAAGCTACAGAGCATTTCATGATACGTAGTTTCTACTTATGTGAGTGCTTCCCTCTGCATCCATTTTGGTTTGCATGTGTTTTTTAGGATTCTGTCAAGAATCAGACACCTAACACTGACTGTTGTTGAGTAACTCTGGTGGACTTATGAGACCAGATTTTACAATTGCAAATAAAGGACGTTCCAGAGTTGGTGTCCAAAGAGAATACAATGTGTTCAGTAATCAGAAAATGTGTTTATTATTGCATGTAGCTCTGACTTATACCAGTCTATACCAGTGTTGATAACTGAATGTTTACATGGAAAATGACACTTTAGCTGTAGCTATTGGCTCAATTTCAACATTGATCAACCAGTGTAATATTTAACTACGCCAGGAATATGACTACTTACATCGTTCTCAGCCAGGAAAGGGAATCATTCCCTTATAGTATTTCTGCATCTGTCTGATTCCATCAGCGGGATATCTTTTCACTGATTTCAGAAGCCATTGTGTTTGAATCATTGTCTCTAGTGGAATGGCTGACAAGCTAAAATAACTGCATAAAGTACTTACTGCAAGTTTTTCAGGAGCTTACAGAAAAAAGAAAACTATTTACCTCTGAAGAAAGTACAGGCCATGTATGGAGTGCCTGGAGAAGCAAGGTTGCTGGGCTCCATGTGGTGATGTCCTCTGTCTTGTGCCAGAGAGCGGGATGAGCATCATGACTGTTGTAAAAAGCTTCCTGGAAATGGTGTTGGCACAAGAGTGCCTGACCCCTGAGAAGAACAGTCAAGAGCCTTTTTGCTTCTTTAGAAGTTGTTTGGTTGAAGCTCCAATAAATATATCTCTAAAAAGAAAACCTGTCCTGACCAGAGCTTGCACTGTATGACCTGGTTGGCCTTTTTCATCAGTCATGTCTCTGAAATTTGGCTTATCAAGAAATGGGGTAAAATCTCGTACTTTCCACTTTGAGAGTGGAATTCTGCAAAATCCTGTCAAACACATTAATGGCAATAATGGTGATGTTCTGTTAGAAACAAGCTGTGAAAGTGCCTCTTAAGTTTCATGCTCAGAGGTTTAGATATGTCTTGGGGGTTGTTCTTCAAAGCTCATTTTATAATTCAGCAGCCTGTGTGGGAAGTGAATGTTCAGAGAAGAATTCTCACAAGTTCATTGTGCTTGGTGAAGTGTTCCGAAAAGAAAGCAGTTAGAGGAATTGGAGAGGTGAACCTCCACATTGCCTGGACTAGTCTTCTCCTGAGGGTTTGTTGGGTCTTCCACGGGGGTGTGTGTATCACTTGCAGCCCTTTGGCAGCCCTCCCCGTGGGTGGGGGGTGTGGAATGTTGCTTGATGTTCTTGGAGGGCTTTAATACACAGATAGCACCCAAGAAGTCAAGGCAAGCTCAGGACATAACATTGTTGAAACCCTGCAGTTATACAGAGGATGGTAAAGGGGATCTGGGCTGAGAAGGGAAATGGGAGTAGTTTGTTTACTTTGGCACAGAGTTCCCAGGAGGATATCTCCTTACCACACAAGTGTTTTAGCAGAAAAGAAATTCTACTTTAGATCCATCAGGAATTAGCTAACACTTAAACTCTGATAGGAAGCAGTCTAGGCTTTCAGTATAGATTTGTTTTCGGTAATAGGTCCATCATTCCCAGGCAAGCATTCTGATTATTTAGCAACTACTACAGATTTAGGGAGATCCCTTGTTACTTTTTTTTCCTTGAATGTTTTTTCCTTTCTTTCTTAGTCCCTGCAGTTGACAAACAAGATTAAGAGATTCACTGATGTGGAAAATACTGAAATCACTGTAGGCTTTTTGGTCTTTCTCTCTGTCTTAGACTATATATGAGAGATTTCTTGTCCTTATATTCCCTTATGTTTTAGACAAGCTTTTGAGATCTTTGTTTTTGTAGGTAAGGTCTGCCTTCCTGCAGACAAAATAAAAGTTAATGTTGTTATTGTTCTGTGTCCCAGACCTTGTCACTCTCCTCAGCTTTCCCCCCTCCCTTTTCTTCTAACCAATATAATCTCCCATTTTTCATTTGGAGAATGACAGATTCAATAGTGTTATAGGAAATGCAATGGAGCAGGAATCCTCACTTATCAGAATTTTGCTGCTAGTATTGTTGAACTAAACCTCTTTGGTGTGGATATTAGTAAATTTTCATCAAATGAAGTTTAAGTGTTGTAAATTGTGTACTATTTCTGTAGCAGGCACTGGTGAATAGCTTTTTCTGTAACATTTACAGATGCCTTTTCTATTTAAGCTTTTCTGTTACTATGCTGCATTTCTCATTGAAATACTTTTACCTTTTAAAAGGTAAATCATGACACAGCATCAGAATTTGGTTTCTGAGTTGCTTTTCCCTCTGTTGTATCAATAAAACTCCACAAATAATGCAAAATATGTGGGCATCTGGGGCAAGAAAAGGGCATGCGTTCACTTTCTTCTTGAAGATAGTTCCTCAGTATCAGAAAACTGTGGGTATCAGTGTTTGAAGTCAAAAGAGGTGTGACAAACAACATGTAATACACTTGTGCTTAGCTGCTGCTGAAGATTTGGGGCGCTATTCAAAGCAAGTTGCTCATCCTACCTAGAGAAAGGCTTAGGATTGTATTTTGCAAGGAACTTAGCTTAGTTATGACAATAACTGAGGCAGATTCTGTTTACAAGTCAGTATTTTGCACTTAGATACCTCCACCATGGTGGAAGTGGTACAAACACAAAAATGGTCATCCTTACTCCAGGGGGCTAATGTGTAAAACAGTGGGTTGATTGATTGTATTTCTGTACGTTGGAGCTTTACGTGCTTGTTTATGTGAATGTCATGCAGATGAAACACATGATAAATGAAAAATAGGTACTAGTGGGAGACAGTTTTTTTGTTACAGTTCAACTGTGTACATAGTTTGCCTTACTGTGGAGAGCAGCTACATAATCATGCAGATCCAGATGGATATTATTGTAGCAGAAAAGACCTATAGATGTTTCTCTTCTTTGGGTATGTACATGTGTGTATACGTAGATAAATAACAATGTTTGAATTAATTTAGGAAAAGTTTCTGGAAATTGTTTTTAAAGAATGGATGAAAGTGCTGATTAGGGAGGTTACATAAATGATGGAAAGCTCTCGAAGTAAAATGAGCTTTGCTGTAAGTACGACTGAACACTGCTTTGCTTTTCACACTCCTAACATGAGTGTTGCTTGCCTGCTAACCATGGCTAAAAGGCATGAAGTCACAGGCAATTATTAAAACGTTTAGATTCCTAGCTTGTAAATATTGCATTTCTCACAGAATTGGAGTGAAATCCAGTCTTAAGTTTCGTGTTCATCCACTTCATATCCATTGGGATGCAGCATTTGTGAAAGAATCAATTATCCATTTGTTAGTCGGGGGAGCTTTACAAATTATACATTAGCAGATTGATTTCTCAGGTTCACCATTGGGGGACTGATTGTATAAGGTGGGTTGATGATGAGTGTCAGGGGAGAGGGAGTTGCCGCAAAGAACACAATTAAAAGAAGCTCTCTGAGTGGTGGTGAATTTACTCCTAATTGAAGAGCTGATATAATCCATACTAAGAGCATTTATTTCAAGCATTTTACATGAGGTAATTGATTATCACATGAGGTACGTTTGCTGCTAGATACTTGATTTTTCTTTCCTTTAAATTTTGGATTTTGCAAAAGCCTGCATTTAGATCTTTATGTGCAAGGTGTCTGCTAGCTTTCTCTCCTGCTCCCTAAACTTCTCTTTCGTCCATTAAGGTAACATTTTTTTTGTTCTATAGTGTCAGCTTGACATTATTGATTTTGAACAGTCAAACTTACTTATGTTGTGCAGAATTCCAAACATGTCTCCATCAGAAAGAAAACTGCAGCTAATGGAAATTCAGCTGAAGGCGTTTCTTCCTTCTTTGCCAGTACTTCCACAGTGTATGAAATTCTGAAGCCGTTCCCAGGTTAATAATTTAAGTGTATTTCCATTCCTAACAGGATCCTCCTTATTGCCAGATTTCATTTATGTTGCTTGAGAAATGCAAAGTATATTATTATCATTTATATACAGGAAGAATCATTCTGATCATAAGGAAGTTATATGTTTTTACTTGATTGATCTAATGCTAGGGGTCCTGATTAGGTAAAAAAAAGATTACCCAATATAGTGCTAATCAAATAATTAATAGTGCTAATAAAATAATTAATAGTAATTTCCTCAACTTTTTACATGCATGTGGTTTTATGATGTGGAATTTAAGACTAGATCATCTCTTAAGTGAGTAATATTTACATGGATTATATGTTCCTAGTTCTTAGATTCTTGTACATTTGGTGGGTTTTTTCAACACCTATTTAAAATACCTTTAAGACAGTCAGCTGACCAAACCCCAGTGCATATCCTGGTTCCAATGTATCAAATGATCAGTCCTTCAAATTGTGATGAGTTAGTGAATACCTGCGTCCTCTCTAACCTTGAGTAATTCTTCATCTTTGGTCGACCCATAACGCTGGATCTTGCAGGAGGGGCATTTATTCTCTGTACTGTAAAAACCAAAGCCTATTTTATTTTGCCAGGCAAATAAACTCTTCAGTGAGTTAACTGGAATAAGCTTAAAAGAAAAAACACAAGGGAAAGGCATTTATAACTCCATGCCTGAGTTGATAACATTTAATAAAAGATACAAAAAAGAAAAGCAGGGTGAGGGAGGGTAACCCACAATATTATCTGTGCTCCTCCTTTCTGAAATATAAAAATTATCCACAGGGTGTTGCTAAGGTATAAATGAAATTAAATTTGAAATGGTAAGTAGCTTTGCTGACTGGCACAGAAGTATATTTAAACAAATGAACTGGAGCTGATTCTAGAAGAAACACCTCGGTTTAGAGAACACATGTACCTGTTGCATCTCTGGTCTTTTATTCCTTATTTCCTGGATAGTTTGTGATCTTAAATCTTAAACAGCTTTCCAGTGGGACACAGCTCTGGAAATTGTTGGCTTGACTGTTACACAGCTCTGAACAAGAAGATCCTAGCATTAGCAATTCTTCCTTGAAAATTGATTTTAAAATGTGTATAATACTCAGCCTGGACTGTTCATGGTCTATCATCACTTTCTGAGCTTGGCAGAAAGTTCTGACTTGTAAAGTCAGTGAACGGGCTAATAGTCAGTGTGCCAGTTTGACTAGAGTGCTGAATAAAGTTACTCTGCTTGCTTTGCCTTGCGTACGTAATCTAGAATAGCATCTCCTGTTGGAACTTAGCAGGAGGTTTGTGTAAGTGGTCTGCTTTTAGTTGAATTTAGTTGTTTTCCCTGATTGTCATCTGCCTGGGGTGCAGACAAAAGGGAAAATAAATACTAGGAGAAAGGAGAAGTTAAAAGCAACTGATAGAGGCGTTGGGCATGCAGAAGGCTTGTAACAGATTGCTAGTTATATCCACTCTTTGTTTTCCATGTGCCAGGAGAATCTGCTCCATCATGTTGCCTGGTACAAGGGTGAGACTGGACTGAGCTGTAGTTTACCGGGTCTTCTGCTTTTCCCTTTTTAAAAATAGGGGTTATATTTCCATTTTTCCGGTCATCAGGGACTTTACCTGACTGCCATGATTTTTCAAAAATTAAGGATAATGGCTAAGCAGCTTTATCTGCCAGCTCCCTCGGGACTCACAGATGAACTTCATCTGGTCCCACGGACTTGTGCACGTTCAGGTTCCTTAGATGGTCTTGAACCAGATCCTGTCCTACAGTGGGCTTGGGGGCTTCATTCTCCCAGTCCCTGCATCTGCCTTTCCCAACTTGGGCAGCATGGCTGGAGCACTTGCCATGAAGACTGAGGCATAGAGGTCATTGAGAGTCTCAGTCTTTTCCATATCCAGGGTAGCCAGGTCTTCTGTTTCCTTCTGGAGAGGGCCCACATTATCCCTAGTTCTTCTCTTGCTTGCAGTATATCTGTAGAAGCCCTTCCTGTTGTACTTAATGTCTTGCATGTGTATAATGAGAGGTTTTGCCTTGCTAGGCACTGTGAGTTACCTGAGTGCAGTCACACATTTAGTCTCCAAAGTTATTGCCACATGGCTTTCAAACCGCAGCACAGCAGTTAAATTCCATCATCCTGCTTCATTTTTCTGGGAAGATAACTTTCATAGTCCACTTTGTCAACTTTCTTCACTTCATCTTTTCAGAGTCAAACTTTATCAAAGCCATTTGACAGAAAAATAGGAACGGTGTGGACTGTAGGATTGAGCTGTTCAGCTCTTCTGGTGCATCCTGGTTTGTGTCTTTTTGTCTTGGGCTTTGTTGCAATACTGTCTCCAAGAAGGCCCATCACACAGGAATGCTGCTCGATCTGCTGTTGCTGGAATATCAGCCTGATGGCACATACAGGTGCTGGAGTGATGAGAAGAACACGAGCAGTTGAACACGGTACTTTATTGTATGACCCTGTACCAAGATGGGGCTATCCATATTCAAGATGGACTTTCTGTCATTGCAATTTCAAAGTAACAAGAGAAGAAAATTTGCGGAAAGTTGCGGCAAAGGCAACATAGGTGCAGCCTAGAACAAAAAAAAAACCATGGCACTTCCATGATGAACTCAGTTGAACTATCTGTGCTTTCAGATGGCCAGAGTTGTTTCTGTTGCAGAGGGAATGGTGCAGACATGCTGGCTTTTTCACCACTAACAGCTCCAGACAGAGGCAAAGTCTTCCCTTGCACCTTGATGAGCAAAAATAGATGTTTAGAAAGGCATTTTTCAAGGCAAGGCAGGAATAAAAGTGCATGCTGGTTATGAAGCTTCTGGAAGGTCAGACTGACAACTGACGTATCTTGCCTTACTCAGCATCCTCCAGTCCTGGAGTTAGCCGACTCTGTGTGCAACATCTGAGAGCAGAGCTTTTACAAGGATGTTGGCCACACCATCAGGTTGATGGGCTTGAGCTGTACTCCTCTGCTGACACCCCCCTAAATGTGTCAGGAGAACACTGTGGGGGTGCAGGTTCCCCAGCTGCCTGTGCTGCCAGTCATGCACTTGCATCTGATCTTGAAATGTAGCAATGCCACACCGTGGCAAATGAAAATACTTCTGGAGCTCATAAGTCGAGAAAAATTCCTCTGACTTCCCCCGTGGCAGGTGAACTGCTTGGCAAACAACACACAGTAGAAAGACCAGTTTGTGATGGGCGGTAATTATGATATTTCCAGGTACCATTTTGTGGTGACACAAAGTGAGACCAAGTGTAGTGTCTCCTGCACTCAAGGAAGCAGGAAAGCAAAAGGGTAGCATCATTTTCCCAACTCACCAGGCAGTCGTTGCAGTGCAAGGCACAGTTGTTCAACCTTGATTAGAAAAAAGCTTCCAGAAAATGAAATGTGATCGGGCGTATGTTATTTTCAAAGTGGAACAGAGGAAAGCGTACTTTCTCTGACTTGGGATTTTTCTTATGTGCAGAAGACTATGGGGAAAAGCTTTTCAAAGGGGGTGAGAACACCTCAGTTTATCTCCTGTAGATAGTCCATCTGGACAGGGTGTTTTAATATATCATTTTATTATATACTTTTAATGTAATTCCAACTGCCACAGCATATATAAGGACCTGTGATATTCCATACACGGTTGTGTAACATCCAGTGTGACCGTACAACTCCAGTGCTCTTCCAGTGACACTTTATTTTTGCACAAACACCTGATGGATTTCTTAAAAGTTGTTCTTAAAAGTGTAAGAGAGACTTACTTGTGTGAAGATCCTTCAGTGATGCTTGAAATGATGAGCTATTTGTTACAGAGGGTGAAACCAGCATCACGATACGTAAGGAGGCTCGTGGTACTTGATTATAATTGGATTGTGGTTTCACCATGCAAGAGGATATGCGTCAGGTTTCCCAAATGATGTTTTGAGTTAGTTCTCAGCACTTAAGAATATTTGTTTAGGCTAAGTAAACAGTAACATTTTCTCTAACCCTGTAGGTTAGAACCAAAAGTATATCAGGATAGTCAAAGGAAAATTTACTAAATTGGGGCAGTTTTCAGGCCCCTCCAGTTTCTCAGTATTTGTCTGAGTATACCTATGATGCACTTCAGTAGCTTCTAATACCTACTTCTGAGAACAGTCTTAGAGCCAAAAATAAAAGCAAGAGAAGGGATTTGAAGAAAAAAATAATTGCCAGTATAGCTATCAGACCAAAACAGAAGCATTTTCAGTTGCATTGGTGCCACTGAGGTCACGGTATTTTATCCTAAGTTTGATGGCGGGAATCAATAGCTGTGGTACACAGGCACAGATGCTTAAGGCCTGGGAGCCTGGCACTTCGTGAGAGCTCCAGAGCCCTCAGGCTGGTAACTGCAAAAAGAAAGTAAAAATTTTTGGGGTTAGGCAAAAGGCTGGAAAGAAGGCTGTCTTTTGGCTTTGTCATAGAAATACCTATTGTGTGGGGTTTTTTGATTCATGCAAGTAAACATACTCAACCGTAATTAACACGCAGATCTCGTGAAGTGTGAGGAACGTTAAAGCACGCCATTGGTGATGTAAGTTTAAAAGTAGTTTTTCTTTATTTTCTTTCTCTAGAGCCCAGTGAAGATAAATCAGATCAGCCTGGATGAAAGTGGAGAACACATGGGTGTTTGCTCAGAAGATGGCAAGGTACAACAGATCTGTTTATATATTTACTGAGGTAGCAGAGAGTCCTCAGTATCACACTTGAGATAATTGGGATACCTGTGGAGTTAATTCCTGCATTTAGCACCACTACTTTGACCATACATTTTGAGAACTGATCTCACCTTTGAATACTCAAAGTTAAAGTCAAATATATTTTGCACAAATGTGCCGTAGGAAAAGTAATTACAAGAATGTCAATAATGTAACTGGTATTAAGCTGATTAACAGCTGTGGCAGGAGGACATGTCACCTTAATCATTACTGCTGTGCCAGTTATACTTCAGTGACTACTCTGCTGTTCCTGCAAGACAGTAGTTTAATGCCTTTCTGCTATAAATCCACAAAATTGGATTTTGTGGGCATGATTTCTGTGGGCTGGTGGTTTTCATTTTCACACACTTTATGAATGTTTCTCTTGAATTATAGAATCTTTTGATAAGCAATCATAGTTTATCAGAAGAATAAAGTGTCTTACAACAGCCACATTAAATAAATGTAAAATCAATATATGTACAGTTTCCTAAAAAACTGGCACCTACTTCCTTGACTGGGGACATATATCATTTGTGCAGTGTATAACTAACAATTATCAGTGCTTCTCTGGAATGTTGAGCTGTGACATTTAGTGGTTTTGGTGATTGATTTTCCACTTATAAGAATGTCTTTTTTGTTTTTTCAGTCGATGGCAGTCTTTTCTAATGTTTGTTTGCAATGGTGAAATTCTAATGCACAAGGTGTATTTAAGCTCCTTTTTGTAATATAATGCTCATGTACAAATACAGTGCATTAAAAATCATTTAAATAACTTTACAGTATCCATCTGACTTACAGAGGAGAACATTTTTTACACAGTAGACTTGCAAGAGCAGGAATTTGGTAATCCTAATGGTTGCATCCCATTGAGTAGAAGTTCCTTAAATTAAAAATAAAATCAGATTTTGCAGTAGGCAAAATGGGAAAACGACCCCTTTAGACTGTGTGCATTTGGGTTTTTTCATTGCAAATATGTAGCTTTTTTCCTCAACAGGGAGGCAGCCGGTTTGTGTATCCAAGCCTTTTGTTTCTGAGAGAGATCTTGATATCGGTATCTTGACACAGTAATTGGGATTGTAGTGCCTATCAGAGCGGGTTGTAGAATTTTACAGCCTGTGAGAAACAGCACAAGAGTTTCCTAATTGTTAGCACAAGATAAGGCAAGGGTCAGTAATTGTGGAAGGTAATGAAAATGTTGAGCTAGCATTGTTGGTTTAGGTGTTTCCTGTGGGGTTGGGAAGCAGGCACTTGCTGTTGATGTGACTGTGGATTACTGACTCAAAATGCCTATGCTGCAGTGAGCCACGCACATTTTTCATATATTAAGTGAATATTAACTGTATGTATTCGATTTGAGAAATATTAAAAAAATCCATAATCTCTAGTTCATTGTGGCTGTATCTGAAAAGACTTCAATACCTTAAATGGTGAGTCTGTCTTCATTTAGTGAAGTAGCTAGTGTGGATCCAGTGTGTGGCATTACGTGCTATACAAGGCAGTCTCAACTATGGTCCTGATGCCAGGGCTAGTTCTGCTGATGTTTCTGACACAGGACTGGAGTATCACAAGTACAATACGCAACATATTTGTATTCACAGCGTCCAGAGACATAGATGCTTCCCCGTATTCTGCACTGAAAAACTCACCTGGAGATTTGAAAGACCTGGGTGATTTAGAAGTTAGACTTTCTGTGTCACAAACCTTTCCCAGAGAGGGTTGTGTCTGTGAGAGAATCCACCCCTAAAATTGGATTAAATGCATACTTGTGTATTGTGATAGTCTGTAAGAAAATGACAGATTACTGGCTAGATAGTGTAGCACTCCTTACTGCAGTGGGAGTGCTGATATTGTAAGAAATTAAAACACTCGTACAAGTTGCAAAGTCTTTATCAACTTCATGAAATCCTTTTTTTAAAAAAAAAAAAAAAAAAGAGAAAAAGAAAACGTGAAATAGCTTGGTTTTCTTAAATCAGCTTTAAACCAAAAGAGGACTGTAATACAAAGGCCTGTGAATTTTGAGCCAACTGGATTGATGCAAGTATTTTCTACCAATTAACGAAGATACGTCCTCTTTTGCAACAGGCAGAGTGCATATCCAGTCTGATAGCCATGGAAACCATTTGTGTTCTTGAGGGAAGGCCTTAGGATGAGATTCTCCTCCTCATATCTGTTCTCCTGTCTGATATATTTTATTTTACTACTTTTTTTGGGTTTTTTGGACTCAACTTCAGAACTGTGGAGATTTTTTAGCTTAGTTTTTTGTGTATTAGTTTTGTATGTAGTTAGTTGTACGTTGCCTTGAAAAACCTGGTCTGACTCCCAATTTTGCCAAAGGTCTGTCTCGTGTCGTTACAAAAGAGTGGTGTAATTTTCACCCTTATTCTGGCTTGTAACTTTTTTTACATGAAGGAATGTAAATTCTCTTGAAAACCCATGTGTTTGCATGTTTTAGTGTTGTCTTTAATGCATGTAACAACACTGATGTTAAGAATATCCTTGAAGTATTACATTGATCACTTTTCAAGAAAGGTGACTTGTGGATAAAGTGTTTTTGTTTGCCTGCCTTTTGATCACTGAAGGTTGGTTTCTTCTTCCACGTGTGGAAGCAAAGAAACAGCTGAGTCTGGATGCACTGGAATGGTGGGTTCTGGATATTTAAAATTGGACAGGACTAGCAAAATGTAGTGGAACCACAAAATCCATTTTCCAGCTACCTAAGAGCATCATGAGCAGAGTGGGCATGGAAAGCAGAAATAGATAAATACAATAGGGGTTTGTAATATCAAAAGAATCACTTTCTTTCTGAAGAATATAGGACATTAAGAAGTAATAAACTGTTATATGATGTTCCCTAGAGTAAACAGAACATGTATCTTATGCTGAGTTATTTTTTCCTTTTAAGTCACTCCATTTTGTTTTCATACTCTGAAAGAAACATCATATTGCCACATTCAGTGAAGTATTAGGAAGATTGTTGAGGGCATTGACGCTAATTCTGATTAATTTGTTCTAATTTGAGAGGACTGGTTTGTTACGTTTGAGGATTCTGCTTCCACGGAATTTGCAGTGTTATGTTTTAACCGTATATTTTCTTTTTTTTTTTCTCTTTCTTCTCTCAGCTTTATTTTCTCTTTCCTCTCCTTCTTATTTTGTGTGGGCTGTTGCATTAGATATGCTGTGCCAACTGATGAAAACAAAAACCCAGAAAGCAAAATCCTCTAGACATCGGCCCAAAGCTTTTCTAGGCTTACAGCCAGGCCCAACTCAAATATAACCCTTTGGTTGGCTTACATAATCACAGCTTTGTGATACATCTCACAGTCTCCAAATATTGATTTTTCTAATCCTTTGGAGCAGTAGCTCAGCCCTACACAGTGCATGCAGAAGTATTTTTAAAGCATGTTGTTAGAGGCAGTATATTCGCTAATGAGTAGTGGACTGAGCTGATAATGCTGCTTAGGAGATGTATCCAGGAGACAAACTTGAAAGGGAGATGAGGTGGTTTGAGATGTTTTTAACTTCACTGAGAGTGCTGAACTTTGAGTCAGTCTGAGGATGGCTTAGTTGCTTGCTGATGGCTTAGTTCCTCCTGTAGTTTAACTGAAGTTTAATGTTTTTACTCTGTCTGCTTGACTGTGTGAAGGAATTTTGGGGGTTCTTGTCCTTTGAACTGATCTTTTTAGAACCATTAAGCCTCACTTTTTGAGGCCCATTACTGGCATTTACTGACTTCGTTCTGCAAGTTTTGTCTAGGGGGATTTATGGTTTTTCATTACTTTTTTTTTTTTTTTTAAATTTTTCTGCCTGAAGAAATCATAGTGGGGATGGGGAGAAAGAATTAAGGTTAGAAGATCTTCTGGAACTTTGGAGTCCAACGTGTTGAACATACAGAGCAGTGTTACTGAAGAGATCACCTTTTCCAGAAAAGAAGGATATTTTCCAGAAAATAATGAGAGCCTATCTGAAAGCTTTCTAAAGTAGATTTGCTGTCAGATGCAGTTTTCCTGCTGATATCTCCATGGGATGCTCTCTTTTCTCTCTTCTTCCACCAGTGGTGTCCATCCCTCCTGGGGTGGACATCCCTCCTGGGATGATTTTGTTTCAACAGCTTATGACAATGGGTGGAAACCTCTTAAAATCATAATGGAAAAGCAAACTGGTTATTATTCTTTGTGGAAATCATGACTAGTAAATCAGTTACTGATTCCTGGCCTTGAATCTTCAGTCCTGTTTTACTCCTGAGTTCTGCAGGAATTGGATTGTCAACTGTCTCATCTGAGAATTGGGGAAGGAAATGTTGCATATTGAATGAAGAGACACGAGTCCGAAAGAGTAGTTTAAAAAATCCTGAGAAACCCTATTCTGTAGTTATAGCATCTAAATCTAATAGTATTTCATAACACTTGATGCCTCTATACTTGTTTTGTAACTAAAGGCAAGAAAATATTTAAAAAATCTGTTAATTCTCTTGACAGCAGAAGCAATTTTTTTTTTATTTAATGTTGAGGCTTTTTCAGATGAATTCATTCTGATAGGTATTCTGATTGCCTATGGTTACAGCTTCGGTGCTGACTGTTAAATGTACTGATACATCAACATAAAAGAGAAGGAAGGAGTCCTCAGAGAAAGACATTACCACTGGTCATGGAATAAAACACAATAGCACTGAATGCACTTAGGAGGAGGAGAGGATGCCAAGAAATATATTGTACTTGGATTTCGGTCTGGTTTTGCTTTATTGTCACAAATTTCTTTTCTTATGTAAACCTTGTATTGCTTGGAGGGAAAAAAAAACAACCCCTACCATTCTTTCTCAGAAAGCAAGAATTTTTAATTTATCTTCTCCTGAATGTTTTTATGTTGCTCTTACTGTACTTAGGTTTCTATCTGTTAAACAGATTTGATCAGCCTAAAGCAAAAGGAACTTGCAGTTTTTACTGTATTTGTAAAAAAACCAAAACAGAAAAACCCCCAAACCAAAACACACACACAAAAAAACCCACAAAAAAAACCAAAAACACGAACAAAACCCCCAAAACCAAACAAAGCCCCAAATCAAACAAAAACCCAAAACCAAACCACGAAACCAAACCAAAATAAAAAAAAACAAGGAGGAAAAATATTAAAAAAACTACTTTTGTACTGGTGCAAATACTTAAGAGGTACACCACAGTAGAAGATCAAGCTGTATCAATTATCGCTGAATTGTTAATTTTTACTTGATTTCCATTAGGAAACCGATGTAACTGCTAGCATTGAAATTAACCTTCTAGCTATTAGTTTTTTACATTCAGTGTTAATTTTCAAATGGTTATTAGGTAAATATTTTTGGTTTTTCAATGTACTTTTTCAGGTGCAAGTGTTTGGATTGTATTCAGCAGAAGAGTTTCATGAAACATTTGACTGTCCTATTAAAGTAAGTACTTGTTTTAATCTTTAGTAATTGTGGTGGTGTTGTCTTTTAATAAGGTCACATTCAGTCTAAATGAGAGAGAGGAATACCACCTCCTTGCAATGTTATTCAAGTCACTAGAAAATACTTTTCTATCTCAATATAAAAGCTTTTGATCTGGTTAGGTAGGAAGAAAGCCCATCTTGGTTTTGTAAGGAGTATTATTGAGTTTTTCAAATACAAAAGGCAAAGTGAAATTGTCCTGGTTCAGCTCTTGCCTGTCTCAGCAGAATTCTTTCTTTGTAGACCGGTGATACAAATTCTGAGAGTTCTGTTAAATGTGAGAGCAGTATTTTGCAACCAGTTCATATATATATATATATATATATATATATATATATATATATATATATATATATATATATAATCTGCCTCAGGATAAGGCAATGGATAGGGGTGCAGGTGTACCCTATCTGAAGAGAAAATTTGAGTTTTACTCTGCTTTAGAGATGTGTGTCTGCCTGGCTGTTGGAAAAGGAAGTATCTAGTGCTTTTTAGCAAGAAACATTTCTTGCAGGAGGAAAGGTGGCGTGAGCAAATGATTGCGTTTTGCTGGTTGGGGTCTCCCATGTTGCAGCTGCTCTTGAGGATGAGGGAAAAAACCGAGGTCATTAAGTTTTCACACATTCCAGATGTGATTCACTTGCCTGCTAGGGCCTCTACAGCTCTTACAGCTGCATCTCCTGCACTTGGCGTGGACCGTGTAAGGCAAAGAAACTGTTTAGGGTTCGTTCACGCTACGCAGTGTTGTCCTGTGACAGGGCTGAGGTGTGTGTGCCCTCTAGGCGGGTCCCAGACAAGATTTAAGTGGGGTAACCCTTGCACACAGCAGTCCTGTTCTGCTTAGTCCTAATTCTGCTGCCTGCTATGCAGAACAGTAGTTATTCGGTGGAGCGTGGTCCTCAGTGTCAGGCTTGTCATATACCATATAATTAGAAGAATTTTCTTCTTTTCTAGGAAAAACAAACAGAGATGTTGAAACAACTAGGCTTTACTTCAGAGAAAGAATTCACCTGTAATACCTGGTGATTGGCAAAGGGTTGTCTAGATTAAAAAGCGAGGCGGTGCTTCATGTAAACTCTAATTTAATCCACAATCCTCTCTTTCCCCCTCATCCCCAGATTGTTGCTGTTCATCCTCAGTTTGTAAGATCCCACTTCAAGCAATTTGTAACAGGAGGAAAAAAGGTAAGCAGTCCTAGTGTAATGAACTTCAGCTACCTTTAAATAGCTTTTTGAAATGGTTCAGAAGGCTAAGTATGTGATTTTTAAAACATAGAGCAAAGACTTCTGCTTTTTCCATTTATTTAGTCATTGTATTCCAAACCATTCTTATTTATTTAATTTTATTTAATTTATTTAATTTTATTTAATTTACACTTATTTTATTTAAATTTATTTAATTAATTCCAGGGGAAGGGAAAGTGCACTTTTTATGTTAAAAACATACTGCAACAAACTGAGCTTCAGAGTAGAAATACTTCTGTCTTTATAGCTTGAACAATAGCATTTATATTTCCTAATCCAGATTTTCTCTATTTCAATTTCTTGAGTGGAAGCATAAGTTTGTGCCTTAATATTTATCTTTACAAGGCATGTTGATCTTGGGTGTTTGGGATTTTTCTTTTGCTTTACCCATGGGTGATTTTTTGGGGTGGGGGTTGGTTGGTTTGTTGGTTTGTTCGGGGGGGTTTAAGGCAAAACCCCCCAATTCTTATTCATGGTGTGGGTTTTGTTGTTTGTTTGTTTTTAAAGGAATCAAGGAGAGATTTTGGTAGGGTAGACCTCACACCATTCTAAGCACTTTTGTCTGTGTAGGTAGTCTTCCATTTGGATCAGCTGGTATTTTAAATGTGCGTTAAGTGTCTTCTCAGTATAGGGTACAATTCTGACTTTCAGATTACAGTTACTTCCAGGTCCTACAAGTATCTTACATCACATGGCATATTTTCAGTCAAAATATAAAAAGTTTTATTTAGAACAGTTTCTTAATTCACGAGATGTTCTGTTACCTTCTCTTATGAATTGAATATGAACAAGCCTCACTTAAAGATGCATCAAACCAAGTGCCATGGCTCTCCCTTACCAGCATGTAAGAAATACAGACTCCTAGTGCTGAATACAACTTAATTTTCAATTAACAGTTCAAAATGTTTCAAAGCGTAGCTGTGCTTTTTTCATTTAAGTGGCATGTGTGCTTGACAGCTTTTTCTGGCTGGTAGAAGTTGGTGTTGTCCTTAAAATAATGCACAGTCAGTGTATGTCTGTGTCAGCCACCAGTTTGTGAAGCTTTTTTGTGCTGATAAACGGGTCGTGGAAAGAGAAGAAGCAAGGAATTAATAGAACAGGGCTCTGTCAGGTGGGAAGAGAGCTTGCATTCACCTGATGCTGAACAGAAAAAAACATCAGGGAGTTAACACATTCTCTTTGGTTATCTTTGATTACTTGACAGGTTGTTTTATATTCTGTCCTCTGGGGAATGGTATACTCATTCTTAATACATTCATTTTTTGCTGAGGAACTTTCCCCATCAGAAAAACTTTAATTGACAACTTAACATAAGGTATTTATCATTGAAATAAATGTCCCTTGACACCTGTAATTTGATTTTATTGGTTCATAAAACCAACAAATAAAAACTCTAGCCTTGTGGTAGAAACCTCTCCCTTTTCTCCTTTCATCCAAAAGGAGCAATATATGCCATTATAAAACAACAAAATGCTCTTTGAAAATTAGGAAAGGTAAACTTCACCTATTAATATATCTATGATTTATTTTTATTTGCTTTTTCTGAATGTTTGCACTTCTTGAATGTAAAGCCAATGAGTAGTAGCATGGGGGCAGCAGGGAGTTGTCCACAAGGGTGGGGCTGAAGCATACAACCTCAGGCTGTGGACTTCACCTCTCTCTGCCTGTGTGTGGAGATTGTGCAGTTGGGTGAGCTCCTTCAGGGAGGGGGGCAGGACCTCCATGGCTCCTCCCGTCTCTGCTCTTTTAACCTTTGCAGAGACACAGTGATGTCATCCCTGACATCTGGCAGTGGTGAAAGGCGTGCTGCCTGTCGGAATTCCCCACACGTGCCAAGGCAGGGGTAGCAGTAAGGGTATCCCAATGTATATTAGCATTTTAAAAGTTGAGTGGGGTTTTTTCAGTTGTTTCCTAAGATAATTTGAGCAGATAAAGGTATCCAGAAAGAAATTTCATCAATTTCTCCAACCCCTTTAGTTCCATTGTGACCACTGTTGTCTCAGAATAAGAGTAGGATGTTCTTGATTTCGTATTTGAATTTCATACGGCTTTTGGCTTACGGTGAAACAAAACAAAGAAGCCAAAACCACACATGCACAAGAACTTGAACCCTCTGACCTTAACACTCTATTTTGTCTCATCTCAGAAAAACCACATTAAGATCTGCTTAGATTTATTAAATTTATTAATTTTATGGCTAGCATCTGCCTCAGTAGAACCTGCAATGATTGTGGGAGAGCTACTGTAAATTACTACCTCTTTAATTTTTTGAGAAATATACCATTCTTCATAATGATATAAAATGTGTAAAAAATACTCTTTTCAGTTCAAAGACCTGCTGCAGGCCATCCCGAAAACATTCAAGAGAGACAGAGAGGGGAAAAAAACCGAAGTGAAATGCTTCAGGGATGTGCAGTGCAGGTGGATGTCTGGAACTTGGGTGTATTGGATGAATTGTTGTGTAATGCAGAGATCTGCCACATCTCAGAAGCTCAGCCTGACCTAAGGCTGGCTTAAGAGCGGTACTCTCTAGGGTAACTGTTTAAGTTATTGTTGTAAGCTTAACTCTGCCATGCATATGTTTGTACAGTTGCTTAACTAGGCAGGTACTCAAGCCCTTTAACAGTGTTTTTTCTCTAAATTGTATTGTGAACTAATTAACCAGTATAAATTATTTGCTTACTAAAGTGCTAGTTTTTAAAAGTAAAGAACTTCCTTTAAGCTTGAGATAATATCATTGCCTTTTATTTTGGATTGGAAAAGCTTATTTACCCCTTTTTTTAGTGAATGAATGCTATCTCTACCTAGAAATAAGGCAAGTACTGTGGAAACATTGACACTGTGGAAGTGAGAAGCAATAGGTACCATACTAAAAAGAGGCGCTTCCCTCCTCCCCATCTCTGCAATTAACCACAGCACCATTGTGCTGACTTGGCAGATGATGGTAACCCTGAAATAATAATATCATGTATTGTAAATAACAGGGCATGTCTGTCCAGAGCAGACAGTAGAGCTCCAAAGCAAGGGAAAAGACAAATACTGTACTATTGAAGGCCATAACCTTCTACCTTTTAAAAAAGGGTCTAATCTCAGAAAATAACAGGGTAAAAGCCAAGTAAATGAGGGTGGTAAAGCTGAAAACAAGGTGTTCTTGATTTAACTGTTAGAGTGCTGGTCTTTCCCAATACATCAACTAAATGAACATTATTATAAACTCCAGATATCCATTATGTTCTGAGGGTTAAAGAGACTTTTCTTAGCAAAGAAAGAAGACTGAAGAATGTTTCCCTTCCAAAGTCAAAATATCACCTACTGCATCTTATGCAAAGATAATTTAGTAGAACAGGACAAGTTGAGGTTCCTCTCTTAGCAGAAGCATCAATGAGACTCCCTATTTCATGTTCTGATTAATGTCAATAACTAGACAAACAGGTTTTTGTAGTAAAATTCCGAGGAAAGTGAGTCATCTGGTGTGATTGAGTCCCTCTGCTGAATGCATACTAATGAAGGGGTTTTCTAGCAGTTCTCTACCCAGCACTAATTAAGCAAATGAATTCTGAAGCCATTATGGGGGTAATATAGTCATATCTTAAAGGACTGGGTCTCCTCATTTGCCTAGGACATACATTTTGTATAGTAAGTATTGGTTTGCATATCTAATCTGAAACTTTTTAAGGGATAGAGAACCAAGATAAAACTGCATATTTACCCTGTGACTGTTAGCAATCTCATTTTTAAATCTGTTTGTATCTATATCTACATAATATATTTATGGTTTTTTTTTAATATATATATGGTGGATATATATATTATAACATATTTTTAATAGTGTCTGTGTTTCTTTGGCTGAAGAAGATACTCTATAAGAACTGGTTTACAAATACAGATGTGTCTGACCATGTTTGTCCCCTTTGTCCTTCCAGAATTAACATTTGAACATATTGATGTTTGTGCTTAAACATTGGACTCTTTTTTCTTTGTCTGTTATAAAAGCAGAGAGAACTTAGTGTTACCCGGGGCAAATTTCTCATTGTAAAAAAAATTAAAAATACTATTTCAGTGTCAGTATTCTGGCCTGGACCACTGGTGATTCCAGCCTGAGATGCAAAACAAGATAACCTAAATTCCTTTCCACTCCAGGTGGAGCAGCAACATACATAGAGAAAGGATAGTGACTGCAAACAATGCACAAACGGGAAGAGAAATAGCATTCTTGGGGATCTGCGACTGCTGTTAGGGTAGTGGAATTCGTATGGTAAAGTCAAGTCTGCCAAGGAATGTCTCAGATTTTTTTTTTTAATTGTCTGCTTTTTAGTGTCAGCAGATGCACTTTGCTTGGTGAGTAAGTAGATGACCTTTACCTCTGAACCCTATGATATGTACTTCATAATAACTGGACTACTTTGACAAATTATTAAATTGTCAGGATGCTGTTTGCAGCATAGTCCATTTTTAGAAAGCAGACAGTCAGCTGTTTGGCATTGTGTTGGGTAGAAGAGTACCAGACAAGAAAGGCAGATTGCTTTGTAAGCTATAAAATGTCAGTCAGTAAATACTCAAAGGTCTGATTTAAGTGAAAAAAGAGTAAATACTGTGGCAATTTCTGTCCATGCATTGGATAATTTGCCATAAGTAGGAAACAAGCTGTAGAAGCAAGCAAGCCACAATAATACTGCTCTGCGATTTCCTTGCTGCAGTGTATAGTGCCCAGATGTATCCAATATTATTGAGCAGATGAGACCTTGCACATATGGTATGTGCTGTTCACATAATAAACATTTTTTTGCTTACATTTCTTGTTTACGATTATTTGGACGTGCATTTTTTCTTTATTGCTAAAAAAAAAAAAAAATCTCCTTTTGCTAGAATAAAGAGAACAGACCATAGTCCTATGTGATGTAATCTATAGTTGTGTGTTTTGCAAATGTCTATGTAAAACACTTTTTTCATTGCCCGAGGTGGCAAGCAGAGAGGATCTAAATGTATGAAATGTGTCTCTCTGCCTACAAGACTGCAGGATTTGCCTTCCAAGGTGTTAATTCTGTAGCTCTTTGTGAATAGGCGACAGCTGGAATCTGGCAGTTGAGTTATTAAAAGTACAGCCTAATAAAAGTCCTATGGCATTTGTTTGTATTAAACATCTCAACATTTCTAGTTTCTCTGTCCATGAACTACAGCAGTAGCTCCTGTTTCATCTTTCACTGTTGCCATCGCAAACCTCCTGATGCTGCTGTCTGCCTCTGCCTCCTTGCTTGATTTCCCTTGACTGCACCTGCTGCCCTCCTCTCTGTTCACACCCCAGCTCCTTAGACAACATTTTATGACGAAATTTTAAAAGCTCATCTTCAATTGAAAACTTGAGGTTTATGTTATTCTCTGCCTCGTTTGAGCTCATCCAGTCCATCAGCTGTTCCAAGCAGAAATGATAATTTTTTATTGCTGCTGTATGTTTTCCTAGGGATGCTCTCGTAAACAGTAAGTCTTCATGCAGCATGCTGTTCTGTGTTACTCTGTGGTATCTGCTAATCTTGGCTATGCCTGTAAATGTTGGTTTTATGATCTTCAGTTACAAGTTGTGGTGAACGTGCTGCATCCAGTTGGCCGCTGGTCACCAGTGGTGTCCCCCAGGGATCAGTGCTGGGCCCAGTTCTATTCAATATCTTTATTGATGATCTGGATGAGGGGATTGAGTGTACCATTAGCAGATTTGCAGATGACACCAAGTTGAGGGGGTGTGTTAATCTGCCGGAAGGCAGGAGGGCTCTGCAGAGGGATCTGGATAGACTGGAGAGATGGGCTGACTCCAATGGGATGAAGTTCAACAAGGCCAAGTGCCAGGTCCTGCACTTTGGCCACAACAACCCCCTGCAGCGCTACAGGCTGGGCACAGAGTGGCTGGAGAGCAGCCAGGCAGAAAGGTACCTGGGGGTGCTGATTGACAGGAGGCTGAACATGAGCCAGAGTGTGCCCAGGTGGCCAAGAAGGCCAATGGATCCTGGCCTGCATCAAGAACAGTGTGGCAGCAGGAGCAGGGAAGTGATCCTTCCCCTGTACTCTGCGTTGGTGAGGCCACACCTTGAGTATTGTGTTCAGCTCTGGGCCCCTCAGTTCAGGAAGGACATTGAGGTGCTGGAGCGGGTCCAGAGAAGAGCAACCAGGCTGGTGAAGGGACTGGAGCACAAGTCCTATGAGGAGAGGCTGAGGGAGCTGGGGTTGTTTAGTCTGGAGAAGAGGAGGCTCAGGGGTGACCTCATCACTCTCTACAGCTACCTGAAAGGAGGTTGTAGCTAGGCAATCAGCAGCAGGACAAGAGGGCACCGTCTTAAGCTGTGCCAGGGGAGGTTTAGGTTTAGTATTAAGAAAAAATTTTTTACGGAGAGAGTAATGAGACATTGGAATGGGCTGCCCAGAGAGGTGGTGGATTCACCATCTCTGAAGGTT
>NW_020955934.1:418860-472621 GCF_003031625.1 Empidonax traillii
TCACTCTCTACAGCTACCTGAAAGGAGGTTGTAGCTAGGCAATCAGCAGCAGGACAAGAGGGCACCGTCTTAAGCTGTGCCAGGGGAGGTTTAGGTTTAGTATTAAGAAAAAATTTTTTACGGAGAGAGTAATGAGACATTGGAATGGGCTGCCCAGAGAGGTGGTGGATTCACCATCTCTGAAGGTTTTTAAGATGAGGCTGGATGTGGCACTTAATGCCATGGTCTAGTAACCACAGAGGTGTTGGATCAAGGGTTGGACTTGATGATCTCATGGGTCTTTTCCAACCCAGTTGATTCTATGATTCTATGAAAATGAAGTTTCAAGCCTTTTCTTCTGTAAAATTCCTTCAGATCTTTACACAGACAGTGCTATGTTAAAACAAAGTACTGGTGTTGTGCATAGTGGTTCAGTAAAAGTGTGTTTGCTTTGAAATTTCTGTGAGAACAGATATCTTTTATTTCAGTATTTTGAAGTCAGTAATTAGTAGTGAGATGAAATTGAATTGAATTACTTCACTGCGTTGATACTACCAAAGCTGCAATCATTGGCCCCTTTGTTCAGAGGATTGGGAATTCCTGTACGTAGTTTAAAGACTGGGATTACATGTAATTAGTGTTTATGCTAATTGCATGGCAGGCTCCATTAAATCCCAGCACTCTCTATTTTCTTTAGCAGATGCACTCTAAAGTAGAGTTTTGAGCTGGTTTTGGAGTAGGTTAATCTCCTGTCAGTGAAAAACACTACTCTGTGTAATCACTACTCCAAGAGAAATACATTCACTTGTTTTTAAAACCAAAAAGTGTCCTGCTCCATCCTCTTGTCTCACACATTTCAGTGTGTCACTCTTTTAAGCATCTGGTTAAGATTCGCAGAAGTGAGCTAACAAAAGATTGCAATGTACTATGAAGCAGTGTGGGTGGGGACCCTGAAGTCAAATGTTATTTTATTTTAGCTGTATTCTGGAATTGCAGTCCATGCAGGATACACTGGAAGTGCACTACTGTATCGTATGTAACAAAAGGACTAGGAAGTTTTATGAGACTGAATGAAAAAAGGGAAAACGTAAACTCTATTGCAGAGAGAATGCAAGAAAGTGGGATTTTGTCTGCTGTTGAAATACAAGCACTGTAAATGCTGACTGCCATAATATGGAATTTACGGGAAATAAAGCCCTAAAATATTTTTCCCCTACCAAAAAGAGAGGGAGGTAGTAGGAGGAACCTCTCCAGGAACCATGGATGTTTTGTTATGTGTCTAGCTTCTTTTGAAGTTTTAAATTATTTTCTGGTATGACAGACATTCAATGTGGAGACAGAAAGGAAGACTAAGAAGTAAATTAGTCTGCTTATTTTGAGAGAGATGCATTCAATAGGTAACAGTTCCAAAACACATAGGAAAGTTCTGGGTTCACAAATTCATTTTCCAGTTGTCATTGTTCTAAGTACACAGAATGGGATTTATTTATCACATTAAATAAATATAAATAAAATAAATCACATTATGTGTATCAATAGCGGGCAGATAATTGCACTGAAGATAAATTAGTAAAGCACATTTTCAGATTACATGTTATTTTTTTTGAAGCCACAATGTTGAGTGTCCTTTGGCCTCAGTGTTGGACCTATTGCACTTGCTGATATGAAACCGGGAATTCAGGGTGTTGTAGTGATTCGTATTCACTTTCCACCTTTATTATAGGCAGTGCCAACCTGATGTCTGCTACTCCCTTGGTCTGAAAATTTGGTTAGCATGTGCTTAGAGTTGAGCATAGACAGAAGCAGGAGTTTTCAGATTTTTTCTCATCACCAGTTCTCTTTTGGAAAACTTACTTTCTTTGCAGTTCGTAACTCAGTCATGAAAACGCGTAATTTCACAAGCCACAAACAGTACCAAAAAAGTGCAAAGTGTCATACCGAGTTCGCTCTGGATCTTGCGTGTAATAAAAATACTTAAATCCTGATTCAGTCACAAGCAGAAAAGAGTCGAAGTTCAATTAATATAATTGACATCAGCAAGTTTTAACCTTTCACATCATCCACCTCAGTTTTTGCAGCACTGTCCAGTTAGTCCCAATAAAAATACTGTGTATTTTGCTGCTGTCTTTGTTGGATGGTATTGAAAGAAGCATCGAAGCAACAGTTCTTTTTCTGTCGAGCTTTTTCTTAGGGGTTGGGAAACTAGGAAAAAAGTAATTTTCAAGTCCGGATCAGCACAGCTCTTAGTCTTTAATGACATACTTAGCTTCTGATTGAGGATAGTTTGGGCTGACAGCTCCTGTGTGTCTCATCTACCTACAACCTTCTAATGGGAATCCTTTTGTGTGGCACTGCCTTACGAGCGTGGATGTTACCCCTGATTTCAGTGGCTTGCTACGGTTGCTGTAAAATAGCATTTTTTTTTAAGAGTAACTGAGTAACCTTTTCATACCTTAAAAAAATATCTGCGCTGTCTAAAAGGAGGGCCTTCATGTGAGCTACGTAAAGGACATGAAGTCATTTTGCTTGAGTGAGAAGTTTGGCGTCTGCACAACGCTTTATGCAAAAGTTTCTCGACAGACTGTCCTACCTCGTGACTGCTTTAAACTGCTGGAGAAAATTCTTGTCTTCTGGTGCCATCTCGTGGCTTCAGGAGAGAGGGGCAGTCTGTTTAATTGCCGTCAAGAGTTCATGTTTTGCTAGAAGATCTTATTTTAAACAACCAGTGTCCTAGCATTTGACATATTTATCCAAATAAAAGTGGCAGGAAACCTTGTATAAAAAACATCTACAGCTAGATCTTAGATAGGAAATAATAGCAACATGAGTTTTAGCATGGCAGAAATCCTTGCAGGCAGCAATTTCGCACCTTCCAGCGTGAGGTGTGAGCTTGGGTTCATGTGCATATGATTATATGAGCATGTACTCATGGAAAAGTTGGCAGGACTGGTGCCTTAGAGTGTGATCTTCGTAGATGCTTCAGCTTCTTACTTAGGTATCCCCCCAAGTGCTGCACTTTGCATCTCAAAGTGATTCCATGTAATCCAGTTAAATAACTTTCTGAGACATACAGGAACCGGTATGGACTTTCAGGCTGTCTGCATATAGTTTGTAGTTTGGGTTTTCTTTGCTGCTCATAACATCTCCTATGCACTTCGATATTCTAAAATACCTTCCTTGTTTACTGAACCTGGGACTACCAATCACACAAGTTTTACAACCAGAAGCACTTGTTGTACAGTGCAGTTTGCACATGTGGGACTAAACCACAACATTCTAGACCCGTGTGAAAGGCTGTGTAGTTCTACCTGGAGACAAGCAAAAGGTCACAGGCTTGGGGATCTTTGATAATTTTCTTTGACTACCTGTTTTTTGGAGGGAAGAAGGAGTCTGTGTTGAGACTGGTGGATAGGTGTGAGGTGGCCTGGTTTTCTTACCAACTTTCTGAAGTGCTGTCACTAGTGCTGTAGGCATAGGTTCTGAAATGTCCAAAGAAGGCAAGATATAATGATGAAAAGATACCTCCTGTGTTTGCATACAGCACTGTATCACAAAAATATTTATTGTTGCACTTCTTCATAGTTGCTGTTATATGAGAGAGGCTGGATGAATAGATGGAAACCTTCGGTTTTACATGAAGGAGAAGGAAATATAAGAAATGTAAAGTGGAGAGGACACTTAATTGCTTGGGCCAATAATATGGTAAGTATTTGCCACCTCCATTAAATGAAAAAGAATTTCTGTGTTACACTGATGATTGAAATTTTTCGGTGTTTATTTCCAGAGTATTCCATTGAAAAATGGTCCATTTGAAGAATCAGGAATAAAAGGCATTGAAGGACAGTGGTTTAGATGCCATTTCTTTGTAGACATTTCTTCCGACATTTCCTGCCGGATAGTCAGTGTTCTCCAGTGTGATTGCCACTTCTGAAGAAATTAGGAAAAGTAGCTCTACAAACCACTGTTGGAAATGGTCATTACTGTATGCTGGTGCACATCAGAGTTTTGACCAGTGCAGTTTATTGAAGCAAACTGAGGGAGGAATGTCAGTGTAGCTGTTCTTTATATAAATAATAGAAATCGCCACTCCCTGCCACCGCCAGGGGAAAAAAACCAAAACTGTCTGCATTATGTAATTTGTACTGAAGTGACATTGTCATGTGCACTTTTAATGTTGCAGATTATTTTAAATAATAATAACAATTTCTCATTTTGTTAGGCCACTAGAAAAGGCTAGATTGGGGACAAAATAGGCCCCTTTTGTTCTAAGTGTAATTTCTGTTTTAAAGGAAACCATTGCATTCAATCTGAGTGTCGCATTTCACCTATCACTATATATCTAATTGATGGGTCAAGGTCCACGTTTTAAATCTCAGCAGTGGAGGGATATGTTTTCAAGTGTGTATCATGTCTAAATTCTAAAGTATTTTTTTAAATGTGGTGAAAGTACTTCTGAAACGCTAACTTTTTTTTTTCCTTCTATTATTATTCCATCCTAAAGGGAAACATTTATTAAAACATTTAAAGCCATTATTATTTTTTGTATCTTTGATATAAAATTGTTAGAGGTGGACTTTTGTGTATGTTCTCGCCTTTAATAACTCTGTTAGAATGGAAGCTTCATCGAGGGTTTGATTGACGTAACATTAGGGTTTTTTGAAGGTTTTGTTCTTTTCAGAGCCATACAATTAAAATATATATTCTAGGTGAATCTGCTGGGGATGGATAGGACAGTCGAGGAGAGCTATCCCTAGAGATGATATGCCACATCAGAACACAGAATACTAATAAAACGTTGAGAGCCATCTGTCAGAGATGAAAAGCCATGGTCAGGGCCTATCTTTCAAGGAAAAATGAAATGACACTTGCCCTCCAAAAGATTAATATATTTGGTTATTGGCCTTTCCCTTCCCCTTTACCCCCTTTACCTTTTTGAATTTCCTCCATCCTCTAGCAAGGTTTTGTGTTACACTTTTTTCTTTCAAAATCAGAGAAAACCTTGTATAGCCTTGCTTCTTACTGTCTATGTGTGGCTACCTAGTTTTTATTTTCTTAAGGCCTTTTGGTTGGGGGGGGCACACTGTGTGAGAGCTTTTTAGACATTGGATATTCTGAGGTCATTTAGGCAAAGTCTGATTCTGCTTATCAGATGCTCAGAAAAACGGTGTTGTTTGCTGCTGTGCCCTCTTCTCCTTCCTCCGTGGCAAAGAGTGTAAGTTTTAGAAACTGAGACATCTGAGGACCAAATCTAGAGAGGCATTTGGCAACCTGACTCCCATTTGAACAAGCTGACTTTGGAAGTCCTTTCAGTTCATTGTGCAAATGGCATAAACTTACTGTTTAAGGAGAAGCCGCTGCCCAAGCTCTCTCACACCATTCAAGGAGTCACATACACACCACCTCGGACTTTAACTGCGAGTTAAGTCACTTCACAGCAAGCAGCTCCAGAAAGGCAGCAGACGCCCCTTTTGACCATTTGCTCGCTTCTTGTGCACCTGCTCACTGGCAGAGTGTAGGAAATTGAGAGAAGTTCTTCGTTTAGAGTAAGCACTACGTAGCAGCAACTGAAACATCAGTGTGTTATCAACATTGATCTCATACTAAATCCAAAACACAGCATTGTACCGGCCAATAAGAAGAAAATTAATTAATAATTAATTCCCAACATAAAGCGTATCTAGGTGTAAGTTCACAGTTTGCAGCCTAAGACTCCAAAAAATCAAGCTACTCATGCTAAGCAGATAAACTTAATCAAACAGCATACTACATTGCTCAATATTATAACTCTAAATAACTTACTCTTATTTAAAACTGATTACATTAAACAACCTATAGCCACAGAGGATGCTACACTGTTGGTTGGGAAGGCACTTTAATCATTAAAGATAGCCTATCCCATGTAAGATTTGCGTCCTTGTAGAAAAACAGAAGTTGTGATATGGGTCACTTTTACCTGAAAATCATCCCTAAAGACAAAGTACTAAGATTTATAAAGATTTATAAAAGGCAACTTTATTAAAATGCAGTTCAAGCAAGATTACAAATTTTATCCGATAAGTATAGAAAACACAAAACATAAGCTCCTTGTTTATGTTAACCTAAAGATCTGGGCTCTGTACTTTGCAGGTGCGATGTGCAATTTGTTGTTTTTTTGTTTTTGAAACCTTGATGACTTCTAACTGAAGATTAGTCAGTAGGAGTGTCTTCCATGCTGATAGTTCTTCAGTGACAAAGATCACTGAAAAGAACTCTTCACTCACTGTCATACCACTTACTGCCCCTTGTGATTAAAAAGAAAACAAGGCAGTGAAACCTGTCTTAGACCATGACCACCCTGTGCTGACTCTGAACTTCGTGAACTTTCAAACAGTTATATCTGTGCAGCCGGGGACGTAGAAACTCACAGTGCAGGGAGCAGAAACAGACAGAGGAATCTTGGAAATCACTTTTGTCACTAGAAAAATCCTAACATAGCATGGCATCCTGGACACTGACCTTTCAAAGTCCTTTTCTGTGACTCTGAGTTGTTCTGTAAGCTCTATGAGCAGAAAAGAAGCACCTACTAAATTATTTTATTTGGGGGATTTTTGTTTTAAATTACTAAGAACAAGTCATTACTTAACATGAAATTAATCTCCATTTTGCTATTGGAAAGGTTCAGCTTGTCTAAATGGCATGGAAAAATCTGATTAATGGCTCTTTTTTTTCCCTCTGTCTCTCAAATGACTTTAATCTTTCCTTTTTTTAAACTTTTTTTCTGTTAGTTTAGGAGATTCCCTGAGGAGACAGTGAAAAATCACAGCATAAAAAACCAAGCATTGTTTAAATATGCTTGCTTTTCTATTTTAATGTAAGAGTAGAAATGCATTTCTTGGGAAGTACAAATTGAATTCATTTATCTTAATGAGCTGTTGCTTCACATCTTTTCTTTTTTCAAGGTGGAAATTTCTGTGTCTCTACAGGGGCTTTTGTGAAAAAGCTGAGATTTTTTTTTTGTTTCTCCAGGAGTAGCACTACCCCAATAAGCTGAAGTGGTTCATGTCTAGAGTTGCTAATTTGTCACTCATTCACTTATTATGTCTTTTCATTTGGCGTGTAAATTTAAAATATCTAAGGTACTCCAATCCCTTTGTTCCTTTTGTCACCCTCTGGGTTTAGATGGGTCTTTGTATCACCATTTTTTTCTGTTAGCACACTTGGCCCTACCCTGAAATTTAAGCTGTGAACTGCTCTGATTGCCTTAGAGTACAAAATGGTGAGTAGGAGTTTGTCATACATAATGAAGTTCTCTTGCATTTAAACTTTCAGGGTGTGAAGATACTTGATATGATCTCCAAGCAAAGAATTACCAATGTGCCTCGAGACGACATAAGCCTTCGCCCAGATATGTATCCCTGCAGCCTTTGCTGGAAGGATAATTTAACGCTGATTATTGGCTGGGGAAATTCAGTAAAGGTGCAATTACCTGTCTTTGTAATAAATGCTTGCTGTTATCACAGACAAACAGAGGATTACTTCTGAAAAGCAAAGACAATCGAAAAAAATAGGATTTGGTTTGACTCCAGTGTTCAGAACTCCTACTGCCTTAGAAATGTCATTGGAGTGACCCTCATGAGGAGGAGGAGTGATAGACACCCAGCGGTCAGACAGATCTCTGTGTGTGAGCATGCAGTGAATGTAATCCTCAGGGACGTTTCGCTCCTCTGTGCCTTGGAGAGATTTCCTCTTTTGAAAGCTTTTAGTGTGCTATTGAATTAATTGCTTTTGATTAGCATTAAGGAAGAACAACTTACCATGAGGTATTTTTGGAGGGGATTGCTTTGGGGGCTGAGGAGGTTGTGACTGCTAAAACAGCCACGTGATTTTGGTCAACCGTGGGGAAAAAAGGGGTGGGGTGGGAGGACAGGCTGCTTTGGGTTTTGTTCTCTTTCAGCAGGGCACTGGCATTTTGAACTTGTTTGCTGCAGACTGACTATGATTTGCTCAGAGCAGCACCTGACATGAGTTTGTTACAAGCCTGTTAGCTCTTTTGTAATAACAGACTGCTGCATCACTGAACAGTGGGAAATTAAAAGTACTTGGTAGGAATAGATGGAAAGGGAGGGTGAAGTACGGTAGGTGACGTGTAAAAAGCTTTTGGAGCGTTAAACTTGGAGTTTTACAAATGAGAAGGTTTGTCCTGAGTCTGGCATCTGTCTTCCTGCTTGTATTTGTGTGTGCTTCACAGCATTTTGATTATTTGCGTTTATATGTACACACTCTCCTATTACTGGGAACAGCAATAGCAAACTCTTGCTAAAAGTGTGAGGTAATGAGATGCAAAGTGTGAGAAGACACCAAAATCATACTCTCATATATGCTTCCATGAAAAAAATCATAGTGGGCAGGTATTTTCAGATTTCTCTTGTGTGGTGCATCATCCTTCTCCTCTCCCAGAACATTTATAGGGCTATGAACTACAGCCACAACTTTCCCATGTGCTTTTCTTCTTCAGCGATGCACCATCACTGTTTCACAACTTGTGTTTTTCAAAATAATGAAATGCATGTTCAAGAAGTCCCAGAAATTCATTTTCTTGTTGAGGCTACATTAATACCTTTTTAGGAATTACAGTTTGTTCATCATAATGGTCTGAATCTCTGTTTCCTAGATCTGCTCAGTAAAAGAACGGCATGCCAGTGAAATGCGTGACCTTCCAAACCGCTATGTGGAAATAGGTATGGTTGTATGAAAGCACCCTTTTTCAAAATTATGTAAGCTTTAAAGGTCTGTGTTCACATTCTAGCCTGAAAAAAACTGTTTCACTTTGAAGGCAACATGTAGTTGTAACATAAATGTCACCTCATTTTTAGTTGATGAGGTTGTCATGTGCCCTCTTGCTCAGATGTGAGGTTTGGGGTTTTTTTATAGAAAGCCTTAAGTTCTGTGATCATCTAAAATCAGACATACTTGTGTGAACAGTGGATGCCTTAACTTTCCCTTTGTACAGATTCCTTCAGAGAACTTGGTTTCTCGTCTTGGTTAAATGATTGATGGTTGGTGTAGTAGTAAGAAGATTTGATTATGTGTTGTTTATCTACCCTTCTTGTAACTTTTTTCTCTTTTTTCTTCTTCTTAAAATCTCTGGTATAGTTCTAAGAAATTGATTTAAATTTCTTTTTGTTTCCTTTTTCGGCTTCTGAATTTTATATTCTCCTTTGCTTTCTTACTTGTCTAGCTAATGTGATGTGAATAAATTTCATTATTGATGATTAATGGAAAAGGTCTTGAAAAAATGTGTTTATTAAGTAAAGTGTAAAGTGGAATTCAGAGAAAGTTTGGAAGGGAAGTGGGAGATGTAAACAAAATGTAACAACTGTCCCCAGAAGCATCTGTTGGGGAAAGGAAATATCTATGAACAGATAGTGCTGGGAAGATAAACAGGCCCTCTGGGACTCTGCAGATCAGAGTGAGCAACAGTTTGCAAACTTTGGTGCTCCCTTGACTGTAATAATATGATATTGTAGATAGTTGTGTTCAAGCAAGAACCTGACTCATGTCACGTTGGAATGGTGCATGGCATGAGTGTATGTATACTCTGATTTCTGATTTCAGGAAGGGACCATTTTAAAATAGCTTCTACATCAACTAGGAGACTTGTTAAACTCTGTAAGGACTCTGGACACTGCGAGATGGTAGCACACCTGACATTTAACTGAGACCTGAAGGTTATTTGTTCTTTAAGATTATATAGTCCAAAACAGATTATTTAACAGTAGAATTCTAGGATATTTGAGAGAATTTTATCAAGAAAAAACTCAGTTGTGAATCTCAGATCATGTATATAATGTTTTCTGTACCTGTAAGTAGCTTTTAGAAAATAACTAAATGGGATTGTTTACACAGTGACAAGTGAACAGAGGCCACTTCCACTCCAGCTTTAATGTGTGTACGTGGAGGGTGCTAGTCTTACATGGCTGTCTATTGGAACTTCATTTAAAAAATATAAAAGGCTGTCATCAGGCTATTGAGGATAGAGATTTTCATGAAAGTAACTTTTTCAGCTTAAAATTTTTAGTCTGCAGTCTTCTCTGTGTTCTCGAGGACTGGTGTTTTATATCACTTTAACTGTTAATGATGCACTTGAGATTTTTCTTTCTAGTTTTAGGTCAAAACACTGAAGTGGTTCTGCCAAATGCTGTCAGCAGCACTCATTGGAACTTGGGTACTAGATTGGGAGCGAAAAGAGAGAGACATTATTTGTTCAAGTCTTAGTATAAATTAAAATAGCCATTGATATAGTCACGTAGAAGGTCTTCTTGACAGCAGTATGTCATGACATAACATCTACTTCTGTTTCATTTCAACTTTACTTTTCAAAGGCATAGCTAGAAGGTCTAGTATTATACCAGAACAGCAACCAGTATAGTTTTTTTGCAAGACCACAAATATCCTAAGTGGATGCAGAAGTTGATACACTTTTGTAAAGAATTTACACAATATCCTTCAGATATTTTGACTCATAACATCTTGTCAGCATACTTAGGAAAAATGAAACCCTTAACACAGTAGAACTTTTGTTGTTTAGTGATGTGGGGTTTTTTCATTTTTTGCTCCCTGCTTTTACAATTTTGCACCTGGAACGAAAATCAGAAGCGAAGCAGGAAATTTCTTAGTTGCATCTCTGCTCATCAGGGTAATACGTATGAAGTCTGGGATAATACAGTGTTTTCTCATGTCTCAACAGATTCAGATTAATGCTATTTTAGAACCATTATGAGGGCCTCAAAATTCCACAGTGGTATCCAGCTAACTGGAATGGCATTGGTAGATCATAAATGTTTCTTCACCAGTTTGCAGCCCAGTGAGAAAACAGAGTATTTCCTGCATTGCAAGTTAGTTATGTAGGATCCTGTTTAACAAAGTACCCTCTCATCCTCCATTTCTTTCTTAAGAAATAGCTATACTTACTCTAAGGAGGCAAATAATTGTGGTATCTACTGTGATGCCAAATCAGACAGTCCATAATGTGGGAAAGTTACACCACTGAACTGCTTTTAAAGAAAATAATGCTGTGATTATCTATAAGAGAAAATAGATGACTTATACAGGTCTCATGCACTGAGATCTGTGTGGCATTGCTAATTTTATGTACATCTTTCAGTGTATTAATGGTGCTTTTCTTCAGCAATCTTTTCCATTGTCTCTGCTGCAGTTTGTTACCTCTGTGTGTCTTCATTCAGTGTCAAAGATAAACTCCAGTGAATGTTGCTATTTTAAATGTATGTTGGCTGAGCAGATCCTATCAGCTTAGCTCTGTCAGCTACCGCTGTGAAGTAGTGTATTGATTAGAAAGTATCGGTATTGAATTACAGGCTTAACGTGGACTAAATGCTGTTGTGATCCTTCCTAAAGAGTGTTTGACCTCTGTGCTCACTCCTGAAGCGAGTACAAAAGCTGTAATGCTGCATAACTTCTGGACTAAACAGGGAACCCTTCCTCAGCTGGAGCCTGTGAGAAGGCTGGTTGCTAAATAGCTAATTAGCACCTTTCAGTTAATGCAGTGCCTTCAAAGGGAAATGGATTGTCTAGTCTTCCTTGCCTGGATTTTATATACTCCTATGGAGAAGTACTTTCTCTCTGCCCCACTGTTAATGATGGCAGAAAATAGAGGCCAACACTGGAAGTCTGTAGAAGGCTTCAAGTCAATTGGAGACTTCCTATTCGGTTTATTTTTGCCCGGATTTTTATCTGAAGAATATCATCTTAAGTCCAGGTAGCATCCAGGCAGCAATGTCTCTTGAGCACTTGTCTCCCGTTGCATTCCACCATGTTCCCCACGAAGCAGATTTCTGGATTAAAAATTACCTATTTAAAGGCCATGCTTGTAACAGCACATCTGTATGTTTTGTGAGGAAATAGCTGCGTAAGTGCATGGCAAGTTAGCATCACACACTGAGATTGCACATTTTAATCCGAAAATAAAACATGGGAATATTTATTTTCTTGTTTGTAAGGTGAGATACTGGGACCTACTGCACCAACATATGTCTCTTTATATAGAGAGAACATAAAACTTTATTAATTTGTGTAATGATCAGGGAGTTAACTTCATATGGTCGTTTATGCAAATATTTCATTGAAGCAAGTCTGCTATACTCTGAGAAGCCAAAAAAAAAAAAAAAAAAGAAGAATCCTGAACCTAGTTATATAGTTCATTCTACTTATACTGTTGTTCATCTGTTTTGTCACAAGCCAAGCCTATTATTTATACATTTCTTCATAAAATGAGTCAAAATTCAAGATTCTGACTTTGTTTTCTTCAAACCTGAGAACTTCTAAGCCCCAGAATTCTTGAAGTCTCAATATATTCCCTGTTGGTTAACAAAGTTTTCTCAGTTCAGTGGAAAAAAGCGTTTTTTAGAAAATCAGCTTTGAATCTTAAGTGATACTTATGTGGGATCTTTTCTTCTTCTCTAGTTGGAACTGAAAAAAAACTGTTAAAAAAAAAAAAAAAACAAGAAAAATTTTTATATTGTATATCAAATGCAACTCCACGTGCAACCATAGTAGCTAATCAAAGCATCCCATTTTGTATTGTTCTTTGTTTTGCATAAATTATTTAGCTCACTAAAAGCACTGGTGGTGGAGATACCACCACGAGAGCGCTTAAGGGTATGCTGTGCTGTGGTGGTCTATAGCAATGTCTGCAGATTTTGCAGATGTATTACCTGGAGTAGCTGGTTAAAGGGTGATTTGGGAATGCACAGTGGCATCATCCCAGCAACTAACAGTGCATCATAATTCTAGGTAATCTGGGCCAGTTCCTGGTGCCTTGTGGTCCTACTGCTGTTCACATACAAGTAGCCTACCTAAAGATTAGCTTGCATGTTGGCTTTTCCATTTCTTTCACTCATTATATGGAATTAAAAAAAATTAATTCTCCTTTTTCTCCATACGTTAATTTTCATGTTAATTCTCTGCATGCTGGTTCAGCTTCCTGCTTACTTTTCCAAAAGGCAGTGTTGAAACATTGTGCCCGTTGAAACCAAAGGCAAAACCCTCTGACTGTAATCAGAATTGTACTCTATAAATCTGCTGTGGAAAAGCAGGAGCTGCTTTTTGAGATTTGACTAGACAGACTCCTTTTAGTTTCAGTTCACCACGTGTGTGTGTGTGTCTTTAATTCCCAGGGGAAGTGGCTTTATAGAGTTTGGGTAAATAATGTAGCACATGCTGTTTCATTTCTGTAGTTTGGTATATTTCATAGATTTCATTTAATGAGCAACAAAAAAGATATGCAGGTTTCTTCTCTTTGCTTCCTGCTAATTTGTTTGGCAGCTCTACATAGATGCTGAACATGGAGTAGATCCACTGTCAGCGTATCTTCCATCTTCTCTTATGACAGGCAAAAACATATATGACACGTGGCCATATATATCAGTCATTCCTGTTTACTTCAATACAACCTTTGTTTTAATTTTTTTGGATCCTTTTCAAATTACCAACATTTCTGCAGTGCCTTTGTGCTGGATTTTTTTCCCCCCGTTGATCACAACACGATGTGCAGAGAGTAAGTCAAATTAACCTATCTGTGCAGTTATAACTTCTGTAATTTTTTTTTCAGTCAGACTTTTTTTTATTAGTTGCATCAAAGGTTTTTATCAGGTCAAGAAGCATTGTCTATGCCAGTTATTTTTCGTTCAAGCAGCAGAGCTAGAGCATTGTGTTTCAACAAGGCCTCTTGAGAAGGATGAGCTGAGAGAAAGCTGAAAGTGAAACCAAGGAAACTAAACTCTATTTAAAAACAAAACTTGAAGTGGTGGTTTTCATTTGTTTGTTTCTTTTTGTTTCGCAGAACAAATTTGGAGAGTTTTCCTCTCCAAATACGAACTGCAATGTTTTATGTCCCTTTGAGAGCCTTCGCTTGGCCCTTCTTTAAAGCTGAAGTTTTTGTACTGGTTCTGCGATATTATTATGGATTTCACTTTTTTTTTTCTTTTCCATGTTTTTCCTCCTGCCTTCCATATTATTTTAAAATGCCAAATACTAAATTTTAAACTGTGAATAGGATATGTAGTTGTTTCTGATGTGGTTTGTTTAAAATGATCGCTGAGAGCAACATGTGACACAGTGAAAGTGATCTTATCAGTCTTGCAGGCTAGAATGAAATAATTATGTACATGATTTCAAATGTGAATATATTCGCTCCAGAATGGCTTGAGTGCTCTATGCTTGTGCTGTACTTTGGTCCCTCACATGATGTTGAAGTGTCAGCAATCATTAAAACAGTATTTCCTTATTCATTGAAAGATGAGTGTCAAATATGTACTTCACTTGACTGTATTTTTTCTCCTGTGGCAGGAGGATGATTATTTCTCCTCTTCCTTCTTATTATCTTAGCTAAAGAAAATAAGCTTTATTTTTTGTGTCATTACACTGCATTTTCTTTTTGCCTTGCTAAAATAATTAGTAACTTTAAATAAACAGTAGATATTAGTAATGCAGTGTGCTAAGCAATAAGGAAGGAAACTTTTTTTTTTTCCTACTTATGCTTAGATTCTCCTAAAGCTATGTGTTGGGAGAAAATAATGAGGCATCTGATATTTTTGTAAAAGCTTATAGTTAAAAGGTTTTCTAATATAAGCACTTGGATGATTCCTGTTTTGGGCCCCATGAGAGAGGAGCCTGCAAAAAGGGGTGCACCGTAAATCCAGTGGAATAAAAAAGCAGGTGTCTGTGGCAGAGGTCTCATTTACGGAACCTTTTTGTAAATCCAGTTAAGCACTCCCTTTTTCTTTCTTGAAACAGTCATCACTTAACTGTTTCGATTTCAAGACCACTTTTAGGAAATTACATTTTTAGTTTTATGAACAAGACAAGACACTATCAACTGTGTGTTTTCTTTGTAATGAGGATATCTGTAAATCTTTTGGTGATGCTGAAGTGATGATCAATAATGATCTTTGTGTTTTCATATATCATACCAATAGATGTAGCAGGGGCGATTGTCTTATGGCCACATGAACTTGCTATGAATATGCAAACCAATGAAGTTTTACTACTTATTGGCTATTTTATTGAGTTTGGTTTTGCTTTTGCTTCCTCTGTCTATGTAATTACTGAAAATCAGGCTGAACATTCATTTCAAATGTTACATCTAGCATATCCCAAAGAACAAACATTTCTTCGTGCAAGCTTTAGTGTAATTTAATCTGTTAAATGTAATTTTTCATCTGATCCAACTGGACTTGTTATATGTATTGAGTCTTTATTTCTCTGAAGTGCTGCTTCATGCTGTTGATTGTCACTGAGAATCAGTTGTGTATTTTTCTTAGGTAGTAGTTCATATACATTCACTTTTTTAAGTCTGTTCTCTGTCCTGTATTTCAGTTTTCCAATTCGACACTGAATTCTACATCAGTGGACTTGCACCTATCTGCGACCAGCTTGTTATACTTTCCTATGTAAAGGAGATCTCAGACAAAACGGTAATCTTTTTTTTATTTCAGACTTTCTTCACAACATTAATTTGATGCGTGAATTGGGCCTTAAACTAGTCACTCAGATATGATTATCTGAGAAAATATTGGTCTGCTGGTAGTGAACAGTGCTTGAAACTTCTCTGACTATAAAACAACGTCAGTGGAGGTGATGTTGAAGACTAATGTACTTACCTTTCAGAAATCATATTTGGGTTCCCTTATGTCTTGCAGAAGGCAGAGAAGGTCTCTAGCTAGTCCTTCTTGCTCCTTTTTCCTTCCTTCCCCCTACTCCTCTTTTTCTTTCCTTTTCTCTCTTTCTTCTTGCTGTTTCTGCACCAGAAGAAATGAAAAATCTTGTTTAGGAGCTTGCTGACACTGCATCTCAGAAGAAATGAGAGAGTTGATCAACTCGAGCAATAAGTCACTGCGGCATGGAATGCATGGCTGTGTGCGAGTTGCATCGTCTCCCTTCCTTCTAAGATCTTTAGTTGTGTACCCCCAGACGTGTGTGTCGATAGGTAGAAATTAGAATTCATGTCAGCCGCTTCTACTGCGCGCGGGCAAGTGCCGGGTCTGTCTCCGACATTTATTTCATATTGCCAAATAAAAGGCGAGACAGTGGAGGAAATCCTTGAAGTTGCGGTGAGAGAATGGCAGATGCTCTTGATCATCTCTTTGATAAGAATGTCTGCGTTAGACAACCATCACCATAGTAACCTTAAGCAACGGGGCACACAAGTTGCTAGGCGATGAAATGCTGTAGGTCCAAACAAATGCTCAAGCCTGCTGAAATCAATAGGGTTAGCTTCCAGCTCTGCTTCAGGATGTCAGATTATTATTTCTTTATTTATATTAAGGAGAAACATAATGTCACATCAGTGTTTCCCTAGAGAGTCAGCACAGTAGTCCTCCAGTGTGGGAGAGTCGGTGAAACAAAAGAAAGCGAACAAATGGGGTAAGGAAGGGGAAGGGAGAGATGGGTTGAAATGCCAGGGAGCAAGGAAATTGGGAAGCCACTGTTAGTGAAAAAGTAGTACAGGAAAGGAGGTAGTATAAAGGAGGTAGTGACTGATAAAGGTTAACATAATTTTAATTGTTTCAGGAAAGAAAGATGAAAAGGGAATTTCAGGTGATATAATAGTAATAGAACATAGGAAAGAGTTTTCATGTATTTCCTTTTAATTAGACTTTTAAACAAGCTCCAGCTGGACTTAGCTAACTTCTCTGTTCTCTGGGTAGCTGTGGAAGGAACAGTCGTCCCTGACACCGTGTCTGTGTCCTGCTGTGGTGGGAACTCTGTTATTAATGTCTTGGCTCCGCAGGGCCTGAGCTGCCTGAGCCTGCAGCAGAAGTGCTGCTTACTACAAATACTCTTGTATTTAAGATCACTTGATTTTGCAGCTTTCAAACAACAGCTTCCTATAAATTGGATCAGAATTGAACTCATATGACTTGCTTTGGAAGTTTGTTTTGTTTACTTTTGGGTGTTTTTTTCATGGGAACAGTTCATTTGAGAAAAGACCAAAGTGGTGCTGCTGCTGAGGAAGTAGGTTAGAGCTATGTACATCCACTTTCTATGTGTTCTTTCTGTCCTTGCTCTTTCACTCTGTATTTTTTTATAATTCACCGCCTGAAGTAGAAAATATAGGGTAGTCTTGAACCTTGACTTAATTCAGCTGTGCAACTTGTTTGATTCGCAGCTGAGTACCCAGTGCAAAGAACTGGATCTTTGTGAATGTTTGCAGTTGTTGAATTTCAGCCTTGTTTGTAGATGACCATCAGTTGGCATTGCTAAAGTAAATCGTGTTGGATGCAACTGGGATGTTGTCGTTTTTCTAGGCAGTGGAGTGTTGTGCAAGGCCTAGACTGGATATTGTACAACCCCTACCTGAGTCCTGTGAGGAGATCTCTTCTGATGCACTAACAGTACGAGGATTTCAAGAAAATGAATGTCGAGATTATCATTTGGGTAGGTGCTCTCAATATTGTTTTGGTTTATCTTCATACCGTGTCTAAAAAAGACTTGCTTTGAGAGGACTTAACCTCATCATTTTTCATTTTGATGTCATTTTTATATCATCTCCTTTAAATAACTGTAACTGCTTATGACACTGAAATGTAGAGTGGAAATCCACAGGAACTGGTCACATGAAAGAAAACAAATGTCTATATTTAAACATCATGATCTTTAATGCCTTCTATTAAGTCAGATGTACTGGGGAAGGCAGAAATGTATGTCTCATGTAATGTCCAGTACCAGGAAGGCAGTATCTTTGATGGAGATTTATTCAACATGGGATACATAAGAGCTCTTATTACATAAAGGTCTTCAAGAACAGTGAAATGAGTGGCACAGTGTCTGAAAAAGTCGCTTTAGAGAAGAAGATTGAATAAAAGTCGTTTCAGTAGTAAGATGTACCTGAATTAGCTTAAAAGGGGCACGCTGATATTTAGCTCCCCTATACTGACAAAGCTGTCACTGTGTAACAGACCTCAGAATGGTAAACCAGAATGAATAGAAACTGGATTTTGGCAAATTCCACCTAGAAGGTAGGTTTAATTATGTAACAGGCAGGGAGATGGAGCCCTGGCATGACATGTGCCATCTTTTAAAGATGGGATAATTTTCTGGTCTGTGTGTTGTAGCTCAGAAAAATGCATGGCAAAGCTGATGCAGAATTCTTTGGTGAGGGTTATATAGCCTGTGTTATACGGGAACATTCCTCTGGCTTTTCAAATCCATGAATCTGAAATGTAAGCATCTTCTCTGGCAGCATGCTTCAAATCATAGACTTGGCAGACCTCTTTGTGTACATCTATGCCCTTAAGCCACTAGGAATATAGTATATCTCCTCCTGACCTCAAAAACATCTGTGCTGCTATCAGTAGAGCTGGGATTTCTTTATACCTGTCTCGAAGCAGAACACTGATGTCCACAGTTGTACTTTTATGATTTATGAATACTCTAGTTCATCTGACAAGTTTAAATGTTTTGGATGGCTCTAAGACCAGCGTTATTTTGTGAGTTGCTTATCACTCCAGGAGTGTATTTGTATGTTTGCAGAGATGCAGATGAAGGATTGGGGGTGGTTTTCTTTCCTGTGCCTACAAAATATTGGTGTTTCTTCACAGGTTCTGTGGTAATAATAACTATTCAGAACAGTTATCTTCTGTGTTAGATTTTACCTTTTGGTACTTTTTCTTTGAGGTTACTCAAAAATAAAGGCTTATGGTATAAGAAAATGCATTATACATATAACCTTAACTTAGAGCATTGCAAATGCATTGCTGTAATGATGTGCTGTGTCCCCAGGGGTTATGGCATCTATCATTTATGCTTTTGATGGCCTTGACCTTGATGGGAAGGATAAGTTTATTGGAGGCTGTGTAGTGTAATAGTCCTCTAAAAGTATAACAACGGGTTCTAAACCATCATAAAGTTAACACATAGTGGATGAATCAGAATTTGTAGTAGGCTGTAGTGATTTTTTTGAAAGATATTTTGCCGTTTAAACCTGTTTTAAATTATTGGAGCATACAGCTTCCAAAACAAGCATTTTCTGCAGGCAGGAGTAGCCTTGCTGTCTTCCTCGCATCTTTTTAAATTCCCCTTAAGGGTGTACTAAAAAGCAGAGCTTTACTTAAGGAAAATATAATAATAATAATAAAACTGTGTATGCATTTGCAGAGTATTCCGAAGGTGAATCACTGTTTTATATCATCAGCCCAAGAGATGTGGTTGTGGCTAAAGAGCGGGACCAAGATGACCACATTGACTGGCTTCTTGAAAAGAAGAAATACGAAGTAATTTTTATATGATTCTTTCCTTCTGACTTTCCTGGTTTGGGAATTGGAGTAGGGTGATGGACTTTCTGAGGTCATTTGGATTGGATAGTTTCTGTTCCTTCAGTCGTTGACTAAAGGCTTGTAAAATGTGGGAGTTAACTCTACACCCCTCCATCTCTATAGAGTTAGTCTTCTTCTGAAACATCTAATCAGAATTGCAACCAAGTGAGGTATCTGAGTTAGATATTGTGAATACTGCTCTCATCATCAGATATGAAATGTATTAGCTGTCACTGAAAATTAGTAAAGCTGGGTTTTGGCTTTAAAGCAGCAGAACAGTTAACTTATGAGCTATGTGGATATTTTTCTAGTTCTGTCCCAACTAAAGAGGGAAAGGAAATGGTCTTGGTGGGCAATATGAGATTTTTCCTATTCCATAGTGCTTCCACTATAGACCAAAGTGGTTGTGTTAGAGTGTTGGGCATTGCTCCATGTTACTTACCCAGGCTGTTCAGGCTTTTAAAACTAATACTATGGGCTCAAACTGTAGCTATTCATGCTGAAAAAAAGCTTTTTTGCTCACAAAAAAGCAGAGCAAATTTTAAAGGCAAGGCTATACAGCTCCCTTGGAAAAAACCAGCTCAGTATGTAGTTGCCTAAATATTAGTGTGCTAAAGTGTGTACATCTGAACACTTAAAACAATAATAATAATAATAAATCCTTGCATACCATATCAGCATGCACCCAGTGAATTCTAATGTCCTGCAGTTGTTTACTGAGAACACTTGTTACGATGCATAAAGTAACTTGCAAATTCTTATTTGTGTGTTATTTGTTGGGTGCCCATTATGAGAAAAAAAAAAATGTGGGGAAGCCATTCAGTACATATTCCTTTTGTTAATACAATCATGATATTTCTCATGCAGATTTGTTTAAATCCCTGTGGATGCTTTTGCATCTGAATAGCAAACTTGTATGATGAGTGCAGTTTTGCAATTTATGTAAATCACAGCATTTGGTCCCTGAAGACTCCAGTAATTTGCAAGTGACAGCTGTGCATGTGCCACTCAAGGTAGTAGATAGTTGTGCCTTATGATGTATCTTAAAGGTTTAATTTTTATTTGGAAGAGTGCCAGCTTTGTTTTTGCACATTCAAAAGAAGTAGAAGAGCAGCAAATGACACTATTTAAGTCGTAAATCATTCTAACTGGAGAAGACATTTGAGCTGGAACTGGAAGGTAGCCTTCCCCCACCCCCTTTCCTGTTGATTTTTTTCACAGGTTTTGGTAGTGAAGGGGTCTCATTTGAAAATGATCCAATGTGATTGCATAGTCTGTTTTGTTGTAATTTTGCAGTTTGATCCTAATATAGTAATGTGGAGTGAACCCAGATGGAAACAAAAGTAGTTTTCTCTTTGGTTGGCTGCTTTTGGTTGAGTATGAATTCAAAGCTGCTCATCCAGCCGTGGCATTAAAAATTCTAGTGCTTCAAACACCCTGCTCTGAAAAACAGTTGATTTATACAGTTCTGGAGCTTTCTGTATTGAAAGTATGTGTATTTGGCTAGTATCTCTCTTTACTCCCTTTTGAATATAGGAAGCTTTGATGGCAGCTGAAATCAGTCAGAAAACCATAAAAAAGCACAAGATTTTGGTAAGTCTCAAAACTTCTACTTAGAACAGAGTATCTGCTTTCTTCTAGGCTGCTGTGAGATGAAACAAATTCCCTGTTCCTTATGAAACCAGGCAATAACTGTTAGGCATACTCCAACTAGCATTCGATTTCTTGGTTTCAGCTACAGAACAGCAATGTTAGTCTGTGAAAAATGGAAAGATCTGGATTTTATAAAGGTGCTATTGACATTCGAAAGAAGAGAATTCCATTTCGAATGAGATTTTTGTTTGCATTTATTTTTGTATTAAATTACTGTTGTTTCAAGTAACAGACAATATTGCACTATTAGAGATTTGTGGGGGGAGTGACACATTTCTCATAGACTTTTACCTGGTACATGTGACAGGGTTTTGTCAGGAGTTTGAGAGGTGCAATTGGAAGACCTTTTAAATGCTGTTGAAATTCAGTTGCAGTTTCACATCTAGCTCTCTCATTCTGCTTTCCAATTCTCACTATTTTACATAGTTAATTTCCTTTTTTCATGTATAGTTATTTCCCATGTTTATAGTCCCTTTCACAGAGCAACAAAAAGTATCCATGTTTAAGACAAAAGGGAGGGTAGTGTAATAGCCACAAAAGCACCCCTGATTTTAGTTTTTGCTTATTTGCTTTTGTTTAAATTACCTCAGTGTGAACACATTGGTATTTCGTTAGTACTGCTGCTGCTTTAAATTTAAATCTGTACCAAGTGTTAGAAGATGTGTTTCATTTTGGGCCAGATTACTGACATGTATGCTGTTTATCAGTGTGTCTTAAAAAAACTTTTATTCTTGTGTAGTCCAGAAGTTAAATCAAGATGTAATGGCGTTTCATCACGTATCACAGTTTGCACTCATCACAGCTGCTCTGTGACCCTTGCAAAAGATATAAAGACTTGTTAAAGGGGGTCCTAGCAATACATTAGGAGTGGGAAAAAATCAACCCCCCCCAAAAAAACCCAAAAAACCAGACAAAAAAAAAACCCCTAGCTTTTCTTTTGGTTTGCAGAAGTTTGCTCTACAAAAGAAATGAAATTCAGTGAAATACAAGCAGTTTTTGAGGGTTTGGTCTCTAATACAAAAGCCAGCGGAATGTGTTGAGGGGATAAAATGTTGGCATTAAGCCCTAAGTGAAGGATTAGTGGTATACTGATTTAAAACAGCTCATGCTCTCACTGCCAGGTGACACCACGTTCACACCACCTGAACCACATGACAAGTCTGGTGGCCTTGGGGATTTTTTAGATTGCAGTAATTATCACTGCTCCTCTGCACCCCTTGAGCAGAATGCAAAGGTCCCAAATGCTTATTTTTGTAAGAAACAAGGACTTCTGTTTCATTGTTCAGCTTTGTTTTTTCTTTTTTTCATTTTTCTTTTTTTTTCCCTTTTTTCCTAGAAACAGTGTGCTTTTACTGATATGATTCTTAAATTATGCAGTGAGTATCATTTAACTGGGCTGTGTCAACATGGACATGAGTGTTGAGATGGCAGCAGAAGGCCCATGCCAAAATTTTAATGTATATTAGAAATTTTACAACTGACCTGTGTGATGAACTCTGGAGAAGAGAAATTTATGTAATGTAATAATATCTAATAGTCTTGCTAAGTTCTCAGTAATTCCTGCGCTTTACTGAGCAGCACTAGGATTTATATTCTCAACCAACTTTTTACCCCTCTCTGCAAACTTTGTGTTGACAAAGAGCATGCCTTATACAGTGGCTAGTGGTTTTCTTTTTGAACAAATTAACGCAAGCACTGACAGATCAGGTATGTGTTTGGAACAGTCCTTAATAAGGAGAGTGGCACAGTCTTCTCAGCATAAATGAGTTCATGAGAATTATTTAAAAGAGAATGGTCTACACAAGTATCATGTGTTGACTGTTCTGTGGGCCCTACTTACAAAGGAGAATTAGGGGATCCACTTAGAGCCTGCTTGTTTGACTTTCCAGCTTTCTGCATTGCTGTTACGGTGGTTATTGTGGTTGTCCAGTAGTTCACTCCCAAACTTTTATAACTGATTCTATTTTTTTTTTATTCCCTTTAGGACATTGGCTTGGCCTATGTAAATCACCTAGTGGAGAAAGGAGAGTATGACCTGGCTGCTCGGTAACCTAGTATTAAAGATCTTCTTTGCTGGCTGAAGTGTGTCTGTGTAGGGGGAAAAAGCAAAAACAAATTACTGATTCTGAAGTATTTGGGGATGATGATTTTCTGTTTGTTCTGGACTTTCTGAAGTTTCAAAGCATAAAGATGTATTTTTTTTTTTTGTGCCCTGTATTTTCTTGCCTTTAGTGACCTAAAAGTTGTTGTAAAGTTTAACTGGAATTGAAACATACATTTTTTTGAAAATCAGCCTTGGTTTTTCAGTCACACTAGATTTTCAAAACCGAGATTTTCTTTGGATTTTGATAAACTAAGTTTATTAGTGTGTGAGATTGTCAGAAAATAAATTGATTTTACGTGGGTGTAAACAAAAATGTCAAATATGGGTATCTAAAGTAAGGATCAGAAATTACCCAAGATTTGTGTTTTCGTGTATATGTAAGCATAAGCTTGTCTTTCTAAGTGCTCAATTTTTCTTAACTGAGATTTGAAAAAAATCACTCATAAAGCTGATCAGGAGGGTGGTGTTCCTGCCTATGGCATGGGGATTGGAACCAGATGATGTTTGAGCTCCCTTCCAACCCAGACTATTCTAGGATTCTATGAGAGCTGATGTGGCCCTAATGACTAAGGGTGAATGAATAATAAGCAGTTAATCATCCTGCATGCAACAAAATTTTAAGATCGGAAAGGAGGAGAATATGGCATACTCTGCAGAAAGTAACGGTTGCCATAGTGGTTGCCAGAATAAGTCACTTGAGTAAATGTCATGACAGGGAGAAAAATAAAGGGATCCTTGCAGTAATGCTGTCACATTTGTATTATTTTCTGTACCTATTTTTGTTCTCTCTCCTTTCATCTTCCTTCCAGGAAGTGCCAGAAAATTCTTGGCAAAAACACAGAACTCTGGGAATTTGAAGTTTACAAGTTTAAAGAAATAGGTCAGCTTAAGGTCAGTTCTTAAGTTAATTTCTGAGTCTGCACTCAAGTAATTTGCATGCTGTGCTTACTGCATGTTTTGACCAAGTATCTAAAGCATCACATTTAATGCCCTATCGTGGTATTTCTGCCCCAGATCTTTAGTTGTTTCTAGACAGTTGTCTTTCAGACTGATGTGTATGTGTTAACATGCTTTGAAATTGGAGGCACAGCATATCTACGTACTCAGCTACTTATTTTTACTTGTTGACAGTTTCCAAGTAGAAGACCCACCCCCAAGGCCTTTAATTACAAAGATGCTCACAGTTAAACACATGTTTCCCATTAACTTTTCATTCATTTCCAGCATGTCCTGAAAATCCTATTTGAACTCTTAAGGAAATTTTCTCTATGGGTGTGAGTCATTCTGGAAAATTCAGTTCTCTTGCAACAGATACACAACTTTAAGTGTCAAAGAATTGCAAAGCAACAGCAAGGACCTATGCTGTGTGCTAGAAATGGTGGCAAGAAAGAGGAGCAGTCTGCCCTGTTGTGTGTTTTCTCTGGTCAGAAGCCAGCTCTGTAACAGTACACATCTAATTTGAGATTCTCAGTTAATAAATTGCCCAGGACATAAGGCTGTAGTACTGTCACTGCTGAACCAGTAGAAAACTTGCACTCTCCCTTTGGTAGCACGTGTACATTTACTTCTGAATTTTATGGCTTCCTATTCAAACTCAATGAGCCAAAAAGGACATATTAATAAGATCTCACAGCATGCAGTCCCTTGCTGGCTTTGAGCTATTTAATTCTGTTCAAAGACCAAAAGTGTTTCAGCATTATGAATTTCAGAGATGTCTGACTTCTGGTTTGGAGCCACTCCAGTGCAAGAACAGCCTTGCGTTCTGTATGACTTACTAGTGGTTTGGTGCATTCTTTGCACCTTGGAAGATGAAATCCCATGTTTCTGTTTCTTTATTTCAGTCTGATAAAGGAGCCGAGTTCAGGTACAGGTGAAAATTTGATACACTGCTTCTTAGTCCTTTTGGGTTTTTTAGATGCAAGTGTCTGGAAGGGATGTTTGTCTTGTCGCTCCTTATGCCATCCAGCTGACAGTAAAGTATAGAAATATTTGCAGGTTTGCTGCAAAACGTCTCTGCTCAGTTACTGCCTTTTTAAACAGTTGTTTTCAGCCTTTAGAATGTCTTCTTTTTCTATTTAGGGCTTAGGCCCAAGAATTCTCAGACTTGGGAAAACAAAAGCTTACATTATTCAGCATCCAGTTGCAGTTTTAGAAAATGCCTGCGTTATTTTTCTGTTTCAATCCCATATAACTTTTCCCAAAATCCTGAAGATATCTGAGTATCATAAAGGATGAACTGTGAACTAACTTAAGCCAGATCTAAATGAAGGAGTTCTTGTAATGCTTGGGATCCCTTGTGTGTTGTTTGGAATTTTTACCTATTTTCCTAACCAGCAGGTATTACACACCATATTGTAACTGGCCTATAATGGCTTGGAGCCCTGATGAGAAGACTATTGGAGATTTGGAGACAGAGTTTATTTCAAAAAATGAAATTTTCTTAAAAGAATTTGCACTGTATGTTGAAATATGCATTTGCCTGAAATATGACATTTCCAATCTAGCGTGATTTGCCAATAACTAAGTTGATAGTAAAACTAAAGGTGTAAATTTCCTTCAGAGGGATTAGTGATACCCCGATGTCAAAGCCTGTGGGGTGTCTTGTTTGTTTACATGTGGCTTTAGGGCATTTTTGAGTGTTCTGTACTAAATGCTCCTGTTTGGCTGCTAAAGGTTGCATTTTGCTGTCTTGGCATCTCTCATGTCTTCAGTGAATATCCTCTAGCAAACCTTGTTATGGCAGTTTCAAGATTTTAGAGCCTTGCAATGATCTGTTCCTCTCCTCCAGCAGTGGTAGCTTGAGGGAGTTACACGCTTGTGCCCAAACACTTTATGAAATACAATGTCTTAGCTGAAACAGCTGAGGAAGGTGGATAGATTTAAAGGAAGATGCCAAACTCTGGGAGTGTTGGCTGTTGTGGCATGAGGGATATGCTCCGTTCTGTTGACAGTGTGACAGCAGTGACTTTTTCAGCAGGGGTGCAGGATGATAAGCTAGCAACAGCAGTGCTTTCATGACCAAAACATTGGCTAGAGGGCACTTGAAAGACTTCACCTGACTCTAGTGGCCATAGCAGAGAGCAGCACTATCCAGACAGTCCCTTTCATCTCATAGATATCCTTTGAGGAGTCAATAATTGTGGTTTGGGCTTATTGGTGAGCTGGTTTAGGCTATTTCATGTCAGCTTTTACATGGGCTTTCTTGTATACCATATCCTTGTACCTATTAATGTATAAGTCTGTAAGCAGCTCCTAAGAAGAAACAAAGGAAGAAAACATTTCTGTGTATAATATCCCTTTTTTATTTAAAGTGACTTTCACCACGTGGTTCAATAATTGATACAAGGGCATGCTCATTCCACAGCTTTTTTGTCTGATCTTGCTCCTTAACTGCAGCTTAAAAATAAAATAGAAAGAGTGTGTAACCCCCAGCATGGGTCTTAGATCACCTTTGTGCCAAGGCTTAAAAATACCTTGTATGCTTTTCTTAGTCTTTGCTGAGCCTGGTGGCCACCTACAAATGGAAGGCTTTAGTGAAATATGTAACTTAGGCAGTTGTTTTGATTTCAGTACTAGGAGAATTTGTTGAGAACAGTCATTGCTATCTGTAAAACTGAAAAAAAAACAACTGTAGTGAAATGTTATTTCTCCTGCTTTGTTCAAGCAACTTTAGTAACAAAATGTTACTGTAGTATGTACCAGTAGTGGGCAAAAGGCAACATCTCTGAGTGTTTGGATCCTTTAGCTACAAACTCCAGAGTCCCCACACAGCTGGTAGCAGTAGGATTTATTTTGGAATGTGGTAATAATCTTGGCCTCTAGCTGTATGGAATAATAGTGCTAATAAGATGATGTGCTGAAATGCCAGGGTATGAGCTGATTTATTCTGGCAGATTCTTGTCTCCTGCCTGCCAGGATGAAATTCTGTATCACCTCCTATAGAGTAACAGATCACAAGCCTTCACCCTTTTCGTGGAGAGATATATTCTTAAGTTAATTTTCATTTGGGTATGTAAAAATAGCTGGCAAAACATAACTCTTCATAAAATGCAGTGATCCCACAGTAGGTCATAAATCAGAAGTACACATTTTTCAGCTAATGAATCCTTTTACCTTTTTTACAAGGCCAAGGCTTGACAAAAGGGATTTTGAAAACATACTTCTTCTGAGGTCTTTTATGGGTTTTATTTTCCAGCTGACTAGTGGTAAATATTCAGACTTCTCTAAGGGCAATGGCTGATTCTCCCATTGTAACTAGTATCTTGCCACCTGTCTTTCAAATGAAAATTCTTTCAAATAAGTAATACAATTCTAACGTGTGTAATCCTAAAGTAAATAACTTCAGGGTACTGTTTACAAATATGAGTATATAGGCTTCCAGTGATTACCAAGGGCCATGTTTTGTGCACAGCTTTGGTTTTTTTTTGTTTCACGACAATTGTTTTGTTCTATTATCAGTGTACTGGGATGTTGCGTGTCATTCCCCTATTGACACTTTCTTCTCTTTGTTCCTGTAGGCAATTAGTCCTTACTTGCCAAGACGGGATCCAGTTTTGAAACCTCTGATCTATGAAATGGTTCTGCATGAGTTTTTGGAGAGCGACTATGAGGTAGTGCAGCCTGATGTGTCTGCATGTAACAGTTATTGCCAGCCAAACACCCTCAGCAGTGTAGAATTCTGACAGGAAATTCTCTCTTGTATTCACACAGATTATTGATGACCAGTTCCACAATAAAGAAAATATTGAAAAGTTGAATTTTGATTTTGTTTTTAAGAGAATAAATAGAATGTTCTTCAGAGCGTGCAAATACTGTGCGATTAATTATTTATTATAGATACTCTTTATTTTTAGTTTTTTGAATTTAGCATAAATGCTGAGGTGATGCAAAAAAAGCCTACAGCACCTGAAAGAAACTTCATGAATCTTAAGAACATTGCTCTAAGAAGGAAAAATCTGTGTTCTGCATTGTGCACCTCTGTGAGCACGTAAAAGTTGCTTTAAGGTGAAGCACAGCAGGTATCATCTCAGAGGTTTAGCTGGAACTTTGATGATTTGAAATGTTCCTTAGGCCATTCTTTCTATTTCTCTTACAATCTCTTATGCTTTTAGGGGTTTGCAACCCTTATAAAAGAGTGGCCTGGAGATCTGTACAACAACACAATCATAGTTCAAGCTGTAGTGGATCACCTGAAGAAAGATCCACAGAACAGGACTTTGCTACGAACACTTGCAGAATTGTGAGTACAGTTTTAAATTCCTGTTACAAAAAGTACACTTGAAAAAGTAGACTGTAGTTCATCAATATTTGTTCAACTCTCTTAACAGGAATCTTCTTTGCTGCAGTCTGCTTCTCTCCACTCTGATGATTGCACAGCTTAGCAATTCTTTACCCTTCCTTATAAAGTTCACATTGTGTGTGAAAGCAAATTGTTAAGGATGAGATTGAATTTCCTTACTCCTTTTTCCAAAGTAAATAGCTAGCATTCCTCTTTATGCTGTCAGAGGAAACCTCTTTTGTGAAGTGTGCATTTCAGAATTACCTAAGGGAAAATAAAAGGGTGGGGTTATTGCCCACTATTTAAGAAGTAGTTACTGCATGGCTGGAAATATGTGACTGGAAAATGTGCCAAAACATATCTGGTTCTAGGCCACTTTTTACAGGCCTGATCACCACGTTAAGTTCTTTTTGTACTGCTTCTTTGAAGAAAGCAGAACTGCTCTCTATTACTGTGTTACTGAAGTATTTAGAGAACAGTGTTTATTAGCTCTGAAGAGAGTTCCAACTGGTTTCCAAAAATTGAAAAGCTAGCGTTTTGTGTGGCTTCTCCTATGATTTGAAAACAGAAAATGAAAATGCCAAAAACCACGGGTCAGAACACAAATGCAGTGGCCAGTATAAACAAAGGTGAAATTAATGTTGCCTGGTGTTTATTTCCCTCTAACAAAAATGAATTACAGGGACTCTATCCTAGCAAGCTTTACATACTAGAGTATGTTTATGTCTTCCCTCATAAGTGATTTTCCTACGGTTAGGTATGTGAGATCACGTGGTATTATAACCCTGTTTTTATCAGGTATACTTATGACCAACGCTATGGCCGAGCCCTAGAAATCTACCTGACTCTGAGGCACAAAGACGTCTTCCAGTTGATCCACAAGCACAATCTCTTCAGTTCTATCAGAGACAAAATTGTGCTGCTCATGGATTTTGATTCAGAGGTATGGTAATCTTAATTTTATATTCACTTTCCACTAGAGATATTTTAACAGATTAAAAATTAATGAGTTAAAGGTAATGCTGAGGCAGAGAGTATGTTTGGTATGTCTGGGGTAAGGAAGATTATGTTTGCCTGGACTGCACAATAATTGACCCAAGGATAATTTTTTCCTTTGTATTTCCATTTGTATTTCCTTTCCATTTCCATTTGTCACTCACAGTGAGAAGAGTGCCAGATCCAAGGTCATTGTTGTGATTCTCAAGTCACAACATTGAATATCATTTCATTCAGAGTGTCATTTCACCGTGATATTCTTTCTGTATTTCTAATCAAATAATGCTATTAATAAGCCAAAGAAAGTAGACAGCAAATATTGAATGTACTTCCCACTTTTCTTTCACTAGAGTCAATTAATCTGCTTTTGAAAATTTGCAAGGTTGTTAACCTAAATTCCAAAAATCGGGAAGTGTTTGTTTTGTGCTGAATTCTGTCTTCTTTCTTTCCAGCTGGCTATAAAACCTGAGCAAATGATCCTTGTGGGTCCCTCCCAGCTCAGCTGATTCTGTGATCAGTGAATAACCAGAATACTGCATAGAATGTGAGGAAATGTGTGTACCTGTTTCTGAACTGAGTTCTCTTTCTTTATTGCAGAAAGCAGTAGACATGCTTTTGGATAACGAAGATAAAATTTCCGTGAGTGTGACAAGTTCATGGCATGGCAGTCCAGTGCTACCTTGGATTGCCTGTCCTTTCAGTCCTGTAAATGTACCGTTTATCACAGGTTTGTTTTCTTTCAGATTGACAGAGTCGTCGAAGAATTAGAGAACAGGCCTGAGTTACAGCACGTGGTAGGTATCTCTGTATTCTGTTATTTCAAGTTAAGCTGAATAAACTCTTTGCTGGACATATCTTTTACAGGTGTGTTTGTCTTGTCAGAGTGCACCTGACACTGAAATGTCATAAATCATCAGAGGCAAAGCAGCTACTTCTGCAAATTCACTCTATAACACGGCCATAGTGTCTTTACAATAGTAAAGTGCTTTTAAAATGTGTACCTGTGGGAATTTGATAACATACTGCTTACTTGTTAATGCACCATGAAGTCCTTCTTACTGCATTGCAGGCACTTGCATTCTGTGGGCAGTTACTTCTTGCTTATATTCCTCCTTCTTCCCTGCACAGAGAGGGGGTTGGTTGGTGGGTGCAGAAATATGTTTTGTGATCTACAGAGACAGCGAACCGCTTGCCTTTTTAGAATTGTAACTTCCATAAGCTGCAGGATTGTTCTTGTTTGTACAGAATTACAATATCATTATAAGGCTCTGGCTCCACACTGCTATTCCAGAAGCACCTCCTTGGTTTGAACATTATGTCAGTGGAATACATAACGTGTACCTGTGGGCTTGGACTCTATTAGGGAGGAAAGTTTAACTTGCTGCTGTGTATAGACAGGCTTCAGGGTATCGATCTGGTGGAGAGCTCATTTATGTGGTAAAGAGCTGATTATGGGAAGCAGATCTATGAAGTGTGGAAGGGATGCATTGGTTTGAAAGCATGAAGCCTATTTCCATTGTAATAAAAGTTACTCTCATAGTTATTTTCAGGGGTTTTCTGTGCTCATATAGAGAGGAAAGAGCTCTGTCACAGTATCTAGACTTCAAGAGGCTTTGGTTAAAACATTTGATGGGTTAAAAACATCTTCTCCAATAGAGTGGTTGGGCACAAGAACAGGCTCCCCAGGGGAGTGGTCACAGCACCAAGCCTGACAGAGTTCAGGATGCATTTGAACAATGCTGTCAAGCAGGTGGTGTGACTCTTGGGGCTGTCCTGGGCAAGGCCAGGAGGTGGACTTTGGTGATCTCCTTCCACCTCAGGAAATTCTGTTATTCTATTAATAATATTATAGAAGTGGGTTTGAGTTCTGATTCTTTTTTGATTCCTAGTATTTGCACAAGCTTTTCAAAAGAGATCACCACAAAGGTCAACGATACCATGAGAAACAGATCAGCCTTTATGCTGAATACGATCGACCAAACTTACTGCCGTTCCTCAGAGACAGCACACACTGTCCACTGGAGAAGGTAAGACCCCAAAATCTAAATACAGGTCCTCAATTTTTATGTCCAGTCTGTAGCTTTTAGTGTTACGAATTTCTGTGTCTGGCACTGCCCTCTACTGCCAAAATGAGGGATCGTTTGAGTACAAGTTTGGTTTGCATAGCTGATGGCAGCTGAGACTTTCCTCTCTCAGCTCTCAGTGCAGGAATTAGTGGGTATTTTTAGTGAACAAGTTTTGAATTCAAATTAATGCATACCTACAGCATATCTACTCATCAGTGCCTGGCCTGACTGAACAGCAGGTTGTGGTTGCGAGAAATGGACAGTCATTTGCCAATTCTAGGAGATGCCAGTGTTAGATCTTGAAAAATCAGTAGCTGTAACTGGAGTTTTTCTACCTTTATTCTAAGTTCGTAAATTTCTTTTGAATAATATACACAATATAACAGTCACTGAACTAACAGAGCTGAAAGTATTTTGTCTTTGTACTTTTGCCAATAGACTTGGGCTTTTTCAGAGTGCCAGGTTTCCACCTTCTTATTTTTTTCATACTTTTTTTTATATTTTCCTTCCATGCTCTTTTTTGACAAATTAAAAAATATATAGAGGTAAGGCTAGTCTCAAGGTTTTTCACCCTGCTTGAATTAAAGTGAAAAGAATGGAAATTCTAAGTTTTCCTCTTCAGGTGGGTCAGTATTTTGTTACTTGTATTTGTTGCTGTTAATGGCTGAGCAGACCTGGTCTTGTGAAAGGATCTGTATGCAACTATAATAATGGCACCAGTGGAGTAGTTTTGAAGTGTAATATCAAATATTGCATTTTATATGGTTAACATTCCGAAGAGAACTGTACTGTTCCTGGCACCTCTCACTTTGAATGCTTTTGTCACTTTACTGTGCAACTGCAGGAAACAATGGAAAATACTTCCTTGGGATTGTAGACTTAGTCCTTGTTGAAACTTTCTTCACCTGAAATGAGATTGACTCACTGATTCTTTTTAGGCAGTGAGCCTGCAAGGTTTCCAGCCAGAGACTTTTGTCTCCATTATTGACTTACTTGTTTTTAACTTTTTAATTCTCTTAGTTTATGCCTTATGTATTATTTGTGTGATCGTGGTTTTTTATATAAAACTTTCCCTGCTTTTTTTTTTCTTTTGATGCAAATTAGTTTTATTTACTGCAGATTCAGCCTCCCATCTTCAGTGATGGGTGGTGCAGAGAAGTGCTGTGTGAAACTGAGGCAAGCTCATTGCTGGCACTGCTCTGCTGAAGTTGTGGGCTGCTAAGCAAGAATGGGTCAGAGACCCAGGAACTTCTGGAAGGTGTGGTGCAGTAATCCCCAGAGTGAGAGAAAAGGATGTTAGAAAAAAAAGTGTCATTCTGACCTTAATGTTAAAATGTTAGTATGTAAGAACCTAAGGAAGAGAGAAAAGACACCAACACTATATATAACTTAGTTGAATTTACTGAAATACTTATTCACTAATTATACTTCTTACCACACTTGCATATAGTAATGCTTTTTGCCATGTAGAAGTCTTTGTTCTAAGGATATTTTAAAAAGGGGACTAAGAATTTCTCACCAATATTTTCAGTTCCTGTTAAGCGGGTTCCATTGCAGTGCATAAATTGCAAAAAGCAATTTCTGTTTGAAAAAAATCGCTCTTAGTATTGCCCTAATGAAATTATAAACCCAGCAGGAAGGAGTTATTGTTGTTCTTTAGAAATAACCCACTTTTATTCAAGTGCAGATTAGCAAATGGAATGAGCTGAAAAAGAAGTAGGAATGTTCCCAGTTTTCCTCTAGAGGGAGCATGACAGTCAGGAAATGTGCAGCATCTAGAACTACTGAATACCTGGGGCTTTGAAGTTTTAACTTAGAAGTGGAGAGGAAAAAAAGCTGTCAGCTGTGTTTATAAATTATTAGTATTATTCATACCTTCATTCACCTGAAGTATCTGGTTGTTAATTCACTTACCCTACCCCAAAATTCATTGTCCATATGCTAATCTTCATAGTAACCCATGTGAAATAATGAGAGTGGAGGAAAAGTTAATTCCTACCCACATCTTTAGTTGTAGATGTGTTCTATGCATTTATAGTTTTGATTTCCAGGTGTAAAAGTCTTTATTGCCAAACAGTTATCTACAGGAATGCTATGAATCTTGAGTTTGCTTTCTGTTTCCAATTCTGTTTCCAGTATGGAAAAGGCATGGCGTCATTAATGGCATTCCAGCCCTGCAGATTTCCTGTTACTAAAAACTTTCTAGGAATCATTTTGGTAGTTTTGATAATTATGCTGGATTTTACCAGTCCTGTCCCCAGATTTATCCACTCTCAGGGAAGAATTTTGAAAAGTGTCATGGAGTTTCTCTTCTTAATTATTGCGTGGCAGTGCTTATAAGGGAGCTGTGTTTCTGTCAAAATGAGTAATGTAACTTGGTGGAAAAACATCTTTAAGCCTCTTGCAGCTTTTGAGATCAATAAAATTTCATGTTACATGGTTTCCTGTGTTCTCTCTTCTCTTCCCTTAAATTCAAGGCTCTTGAGATCTGCCAACAAAGGAACTTTGTGGAAGAGACAGTCTATCTTCTGAGTAAGTAGTGCTCAGTGTGATAAATTACAACACACTTCTAATCTTGTAATAAAGTTTATGCTGTGAAAATATATTGTGTAATATTGTTTAACATGCTCTCCCAGAGACGAAGTTGATATGCAGTCAGTAGATCCAAATAACAGTATTTAGAAAATAAAACAAAGCACTGGATGATTAATATGGTGTCTTAATTGCATGTATTTGTGTTACTGTGTTTCTGACTTGGTGTTTTTCTGGAGTTTTGGAAGCACTGGGTAGGCTATGGGGAATAGGTTGGGAGGGGAGGTATTTTTGATACAATCTCCAGGAGAAGAGTAATACTGTCAGTTTTGTTTTGAAGAGAGAGGGGAAATAAAACAAAGGTTTTATTCTAAATACATCTCAGAAGCTTAACATTATCTTTTGCTGAGATGGAAGATTTGCTTATGTTGCCTTTTTTTTTTTTTTTTTTTATTTTTCGTAAAATTAGTTGTAAATTAACTCCTCCAGCTGGCTAAGGATTCTACTTCTGAATGAGGGGCATTTTAAGACTAAGATCTTCATGTATCTTTATGTAGTAGTCATGAGCAGAATAGAAAGCATTTTTTTAAACAGTCTCTGGTTTAGTAAGAAGAATGCTTTGTGGACCACTTGGGAGAAGAGTAGGATTTACTGATGGATTTATTTAAAGAATAGTTCATCATTTCTACTACTTCTTCCTGTTTCCCCCAATGATTTTGTCATGGGTGTAAGCTGTGCTATACTTACTGTAAATTAAAAGTGCCCTTGTGGGCCCTTGAAGGGGGTATTTCCTGCCATAGTTGACATGTATGCACATATACACACTCCCCCTCATGGTAGATATTGCTGCAGTTCAGAACCCCTAATATGGCCCAACACATCCTTGAGAAAGCCTCCAGTTCCCAGTCCAGCAAAGTACTCCACAAACACTTGTTCAGATTATACTGATTGCCCTGGGATTTACCTTCCCAGATTGGGTTTGATCTTAGTTAAATTAGTCCGAGTCAGCTTCACACTTACAAAATCCATAATTGAAAGAGCTTCTTAAAGCACTGAGCATTGATAAGCACTTAGTGTTTATAATCTCTTTACTTGTTTTTCCTTCTAGGCAGAATGGGTAATAGCCGCAGTGCCTTGAAGATGATAATGGAAGAGCTGCAAGATGTAGATAAAGCAATTGAATTTGCCAAGGAACAAGACGATGGAGAACTTTGGGAAGACCTGATTTTATATTCTATTGACAAACCACGTGAGTGGGATAGCTTCTGAGAAGCCTTCCATATGTATTTTTTTTGTGGAATTCTGTTCCAATTGAAGGATTGAATTATTTGTGTGTCTGTTAGAGAAGGTGTTTATGTATGGCCAGGGAGGTGTTCTGGTTTGTGAAGCACAACACAGATGTCTGCTGTGCATACAAAGTTGCAGTAAGACAGCATAAGAACGAGTACTTGGAGGTTTAATGTTTGACTAAGCTCTGTATAGTTGTGTCCTTAATGACAGTCAAGGGGAGAGCAGTGCTTTTAATTTAGCAGAATGAGATTTTACTTTCAGACAGCCTCAAAACACAGTCTGCAGCATGATGAGGATGTTGTATAGTGTGTTCATTGCAACTGCTTCCTTTCAAATTCTGAAAATGAAGAACCTACACTTTTCTACCCCTCAGTAAAACAACTAATTTATTTTGTTTCTGTGTTACAAAGATAAGATCTGTAATAATGAGTGCATTATGCCTTTCATCCATTATTTGAGTAATTACTTCAAGTTAAAAGTTTAGATAGAATCAAAACATAAGCGACATCAGTGTTGTTCAGGAGGCAGACTCAGAGAAGTTCAAAAGACTGAGAAAATACATTTTTTAATTATCTACTCCATTAGCTTTTTGCAACCCCTTCTGGGGCTCTAAATCAAGACTTTAAAGCCTCTCTTGGGATCTCTTTTCTGGGGGATTGAAAGTCTTGTAGAATTAGTGTCAGAATATGTACCTTCTCATCCCTTGGCTGCTACTTCTGACAGGAAGAAGTGACCAGAATCTTTTATTTCTTTAGAAGAATGGCATACTCAAATTACACATTTAAATGCAGTCCATCTCTAAAGGTGCTACAATCAGTGCATTTTTAGAGCAAAAGAGATTCAAAGCATATAGAATTCTTGCCATTCCATCTGCCTATATGCAGAGCAACTGCAGTGATATTCCTCAGTTTGGGGGGTTGACGAAAAAACAGACTTGAGGTTCATCCTTCTAGTGTTTTGTTTAGGCAGATGCTCTTCAAAAATCAGAAGACTTCTATTGTGTCATTCTCACCAGTGTTTAGAAACATGTTGAAATTAGGTTAGGTGCTTGAAAATTAAAACCCTGGAACTGCGAATGGAATAGTCACATAAGGTAGATAATTTTCTCACTCTGCTCAAATGCCCTCATTATTAAATCAAAACACATTATTTACTTGTGGGTTTGTGCTGGAGACCCAGTTACCCCTTTTCTGAATACACTGGAAGTTCTGTGAATTGCCAAACCGTATCTTCCTCTCTTCCCCAAAGGCTTGTATTCAAGTAAATCCAGCTGCAAGAAACATAGCAAGACTAAAAGAGTCTTAGTGTTATCACTTAGTAGAAAACTGTCGTGGAATCAGCCAAAACATGTAGCTTTTCACCAAAGCATCTTTTGATCAGGTGTTTTGCTGGATTGGTTTTCCTAATTTCTTTGCCTCTTGGTTTTCACAGCTTTTATTACTGGTTTGTTGAACAACATTGGAACCCATGTTGATCCCATTCTTTTGATTCACCGCATTAAGGAAGGCATGGAGATTCCTAATTTGAGAGACTCGTTAGTGAAAATTCTTCAGGACTACAACTTGCAGGTGAATGTTTTATTCTTCATGTGATACTCGTTTTAAGAGAGACAGCAAAACCTCTTTGTCACTGTGAAATTACTGTCATGATTTGTTCGTCCATCTGTCTTGGACACTGTGGGTTGGTACAAAACTATGACAGAAATGGTAGAAATTTGTCAAGATATCTTGGTGGCTTCTAGCTCTTCCAGACGTTTCTCATGCTGTTATAAGCCTGGTAAGTAGAACTGGAGTCATCTTGGGTGATTCAAACTATTTCACATTGCTCAACAGTCCAATATTGGAAGGTCTCATGACAAGTGCTTCTCACTGTTTCACATATGAGAAGGCAGAATGCACTTTTTATGTGCAAGGAACCTTCCCAGATAAACGGATGCATGTTTGCCTATAATGCATGTTGTGACATTACTTCCAGTTTTTAATTGACTTCATGAGATGCTAATATCCTTCCTAATACCATGCTACATTTCAACAGTTGCATGTTAATCTTCCTGCTATCAGTACCACAGTTGATCCTCCTGTTCTGGCATTCTCATTAAATCAAAATGTAATTTTTGGTGTGTCTGAAGGCAGACTGAGGAAGTGCTGTAAGCCTAGCTGCAGCTTTACACGTATACAGAATGCATTGTGTGGCTTCAGACAAAAATGATAACATCATTTGGTCATATTTTGGGAAGGGAAGAATAATTTTATCTTCAAATACCTTTTAAGAAAATTACTTTGGGATTATAATGTTGTATTTAACCTTCAGAGTGATGTCTGAAATTATTTACTGTTAGCATTGAAATGATTCATGGATTTCAGATTAATTCATTTTGAAGTAGAGATGGATAAGTCTAGGGCTAAAATTTAGATTTCATAGCAATAATAGAAATCAGGTAAGTTTAATGTGATTTGTGCTTGGCTGGCTTGTACAACAGAAAACCATATAGCCAGCAAAAGGCTATGTTTCTTTAGAGAAATATAAGCTATTGCTTAAAATAAAACTCTTTCTTAAGTGTTGCTGGCAATGTAAAGTGCACCATTTTTGAACAGATGGTGTAGCTACATTGAAATTTAGAAATGTTATCACAGCTCTTGCATACTGACCAAAGTAGCCGATTGGGAAGCTCAGATTTTATAGGACTGTTTCTGCATTCAGCACGTGCTTCAGGACATTGCTGGGACTTCAGGTAAATGTCTAAGCAGCCTCTCATTGCTGAGGACAGTTCTGCCCTAGCTTCATTGTTATTGCTGCCTAGTTAGCTGGTTTAAAGCTAGTCTTTGGTGGTTTTGTGTGTTGCCTGGTCACCTGGCATTATCCTGAGATTATCAACAGATTAAAATTACTAATTTTCTAAGGGTTTGTCTTGTAGAGCTGCATTCAGTTGCTGGTGCTCTGAAATGTTTTATAGCTCAATGTCTCTAATACTGGAAAGTGTCATTCACCCACTGATTGGCCCAATTTGAAATGCTTAAAGTGATACTCAATTTTAATTTTTTTTTTTTTTTAAAGTACTTCAGATTTGCAGTCTTACCTGCAAATCATTCTTGGCAGTGTGTCTTTATTAACTTCACAAGGTGTATGTGAAAAGACAGGCTTTTGGACATTGTCCACTTGGCTGTAAGTTCTATTATTGTATTTCTTCTCCGGTGTTTGTGGTAGCTGTATCTTGCACTATCCTGGAATGCTCAGTGTCTCCTGTAACGCAAATGATCGAAGAAAGGAATGGACATTGCCTGTTTGTATCACTTTTTTGGTAGCATTGTTCACCTTGGAATTGGCTGTGAGTCTCTTTGGAAAGCACTTTTCAGTGGAATAATAAGCTCTCTATAATTTTTATGAGTCCTCTGTGTTTCGTAACAGTAGGGCAATGACACGTCAATCTAATGAAACCTGATGAAAAATACCAAATAATTGGAAAGGGAGCTGTGAGTTTTGCTAAAGAGGAATGAGCTCTGGACCTTTGGTTAGCTATATAAACATTTAATATTGCTACACCTCAGCAGGAAATTTGAACAAAATACATTTTAAAGTGCTGTGTTTATGAAGATTTTATGATCATCTAAATGTCTTTTCTGAAGAAGACAGGAGAGATATGGGTAGAAGTGTTGAAATGGTTTGAAAAACAATTCCGAGGGGCACTGTAAAAAAATTCCTCCCCATTGTAATTTGTTAACATCATCTCATGGAAGAAGATCATAATTTATGATAATGGAATATTTGTAAAGGATTTCATTTCTTGAGGTTTGTTTCTGTTTTGTGGGCATTTTTTTTATGTTGTGGCTTTTTCAGTTAGGTAGAGGTGATGGTAACAAGAGGTCTCTCCTTTCCCTCCTTCATCCTTGAAAAAGTTTAAACATTCCCTGCACTCTCTTTGGCAGCACAAACACAGTGGAGACTTGTCAACATAGTTGATGTGCCCACCTGTTCAACAACTGCTGTGTTTTATGTTCTTTGCACCGACAGATCTTGCTGCGAGAAGGCTGCAAAAAGATCCTTGTTGCCGATTCTCTTTCTTTACTGAAGAAAATGCATCGAACTCAGATGAAGGGTGTCCTAGTAGATGGTGGGTACAGAGGAAATATGATGATTTTCAAGATTTTAAAGGCTTTTGCTTGGTTTATACACCCCTTGACTGTCTGCTTTGGAAGTTGCCCAAAAGCCTGAGTATTGCACCTTAAATGTAGAGTGTAGTAGGATAGTAGTTGCTTTCCCCCTTTGCAAAGAAACTACCTGTATGTCAAAAACTACAAGACCAAGCATGCAGCCTTCTCTCTTGGTCAGTCTCTGCGTAGCCAGTAATGCAGTTTGTCTGTAAAGGTGAAAAATGGTGTTTGGTGCTAACACGGGTAGTCAGATGCAACCAAAGCAAAAGCCGTGAGATGGTTGTCAGAAACAATTGAAAATATTTTGCAAGGTGCTAATGATGCATGTGAGCAGTGCTGTAACTCACACCAGCTGATGTTAACAGCAATAGACAGAAGCTGACAGGACAGAAGATCAGAGCTTCTGCTGCCAAATGCTGCAACGTTACCAGCCACCCATCCGATGCTCCTTTTTGTCAGTTTGCCTTTTGCCCCTGCTGTGCTGCCCCTAAACAGACTAGCTCCTGCACTTCTGCCATCATCAGAATCAGAAGATCTAAATATTTGTTGTGCTTTGATTAGAAATACTGCTTCAGTATTGCTCTTCAGTTTTTTGACAGATTCTATTAGGCATCTTAAGGAAATGCTCCATATCTGTAGTAGTGGTTCATGCCTGCTTTATAAAAAAGTAAACATGGAGTTTGTTAACAAAGCTGTTCTAAGTTCTCCCTTTTTTGTGTTTTTTTTTCCAGAGGAGAATATCTGTGAATCATGTCTGTCTCCAATACTTCCTTCAGGTAGGATGCTTTTCTAGAAAAAAAAGAGATTGTCAAATTTTTTTTATTATTATTGTAAGAGGAACTGTTGTTTGCTTTTATTCATAAAAATGTGTGGTAGTCTCCCTTGATGATTGCTGTATAAATTTCAATCTCCTATCCAAAGCTTGCTTTTGAATTCTGACAGGTGAATGGAGTCTAAATGGAGGTCTCTTGTTGCAGTAAACTCAGTACTCTTTCTTATTCAAATTTGACTTCCTTATTTTCTGTTTTGAATACATGGTATTCAAGGCGGCTTTTAATTCCATCAACACACATCTTCTCAAAGATTATTAAACCACAAAACTAACTACTGTCACCAGATCTTGTCCACCTCTGTTGAACAATTTAGACTGAACTCGTAGATCATCAAGTTTTATGGAATATACTTTTTGTCTGAGTGGTGGAGAGCTCTTGCCTTCAGTCACTGCTGCCATGTTTGAAACAACTTTATAACAGGCTGTAGTTTGAAAATATCTTCTAAAGTTAGTCTTGAAACTAGAAATTCAGGAGATGTATTTTGGAGATGTACATTCTGCAAGGCAACTATAGTTCAGAAATATCAATATTGTTATTGAGCATCTTAAGGAGAAGTAAGTTTACTAGGAGAGTGTCTGTCATGGCATCTTCAAACAAGAATATGTAAGCTGGAGCAAATGGATGAACATTTGTGGGGTTTTTTGTTTGCCAAGTGTTGATAGCCAAATTAAATCACTTGCAGTTTTTTAATCTGCTTTCCACCATTTTTCACTTAAATAAATAAATAAAAATAACTATACTATGATCACGTGCCCCCACGTACAGACCAGGAAAATCTGGCAGGGCTGAATGTGCCAGTGCCTTGAGGTATGTGTGCTGAGGAAATGGGAGCCGAAGAGTAGAAAGTGGATGATACTCGTGGGTGAGATGGTTATTCTTTGGATTTGTGGATGTTGTCTGTAGAGTTCTAATTTGGCTAAATATTCATGTCAGAATCAAAACCCACATCATGCACTTAGGCAGCCTCTTGCCAGATTTCAAGGTCACGGTGTGCAGTGTAGGCACTAGAACTGAACTGCTCAGTGTTCTGCTTCTCCTCGCAGTAGTGCAAGAATTTTTCGCTAACTTCTTTTCAAAGCATCTGAATTATTTGGTGCCTGTTTACTTTGCTTTCTGCCTAAATTTAGATGTAGCATATGTTGTAGTGACGTGAAAAATTCATGTGAAAAGGTATACAACATTTAAGCCACAGAGTACAGTTGTTTTGTAACTCCATCACTGGGACACTTACTTGAAATCATCACTCTCTATGTTTTCTCTAAGTAAGCCAGAATAATTTGGAAATTAATTTGAGAAATGTTATTTGAAGTTTCTCTGCCTATAATAGAACGTGGGCATATACTGCTGTTGCCACTGAATCATTTGTTTCATTGCCCTGTTGAAATGAATTTACGTTTCTCTTCCCCAGATGCCTCCAAACCCTTCAATGTGGTCGTGTTCCACTGCAGGCATATGTTTCACAAAGAGTGCCTACCCGTATCTAACACAGTAAGGAACTAACCTAATCTCTCTGACACCTTTGCCAAAGATAAAGTGACACATTTCCTTTTGTCAACTGTGAAGAAGGTGTGGCTTGTATCAGGAATTATATGATTACAGTAATAACCTGTAGTATGTGACTAAGGAAAGGGGGTTTAGAGACACTGCAACTGAAGTTCATCCAATGTAGAAAGAAGTCACTGCTGTTTGAGCAATATTTTATTACTTTCTGCAATTTGAATATGTAACACAACTCTGGGACATACAAGGAATACAACCTGTCTAATTTTTTTAATTCATTCTTTGCCATTGCAGCTTTTCCTTTAATTAAACACTCTTAAAGGCAAGAATAAAGGTATTTTCTCAAGTGAACAATATTAAATAATTCTGATCCAGAAGACAAAAATCACTAATTTCAGAGTGAATATTTAAATATCTTTGTAATCATCTTTATGGTCAGAACATGTTTTTCTTTATAAGTCTTTTTTTTTCTTCTTTCAGTTAACACAAACCAAAAAAGTAACTTCTGATATAACCAATTTTGACTTTAGGAAGAAAAGTATTAGAATGGTAATAAAATTCCATAGAGTGCTAAATTTAAGCTTTTCTGATTCTGTATCTGTCTCTGAAAAATATCTAGTGAAAAATAACTTTAGTGAATCACTTAATCTGGAAGGAACCAAAGTGCTTGTAGCCATATGGTACAGCATGAATACTTAATATGTCATGAAAATCTTAATGTATTAGAACATTTGCATGAGAAAGCCCCAAAACGAGTAAATATTTATTCAAGCAATAGTTACCACTAATTTTATTGTGAGAAATAATCTAAAATTTATCTAGCATTCTCAATTTTCTGGGAGAGGTGACTTGTTAGAATTTTTAAATGTGACATGAATGTTACAGGATATATATTCATAGATAGTGTGTATGAATACACAGGTATTATGCATATGACTGAGCCAAATTTTCCCCTGCTATAGTATTTATTTCGTGGTCTTGGGTGTTCTCTTGTGTTACTGATAATTGGTTATTGGTGACATACTGAAAGGAAAGTAATGCCTGCAAAAAACAGCACACAGAGCTAAACATAGAGGAACAATAAGCACATATTTGTTATCAAATTACATTATTTCTCTGTTATTATCTCCATCATCTCTACTGTTCTCAGTTATTGGGAATCTGTGGAATGCTATCCAAAGGTAGTGCTGTGACTAAGGCATCCAGTGGTCATTGGAGCTGACCAAGGGACTTACTCTCTTCTTTATCCATGAAGATAATCAGTGATGCTTTTTACTGTGCGCTTTTTCATTTTTGGTGTGAAGAAAGTTTGACCTTACTCTTCTGGTGGGTGGTGGTAGTGCTGTTGGAGTGAGTGGTGAGTTGTACTGCCCTGTGACTCCAGAACCAGCTGCCTTACCACGTTCTTCTCTACTGCCTTCCCTCACCTATCCTTGACTGTGTCCATAGGGAGGAGCCTGACTGTTAGTGGTGGTGTTGAGAAGGGCATTTATCTGCACACGTTCTAACATGGCCACATTTCCCTAAGAGATTCTTGCTTTATTTTTAGGTATCTCCTGTCCAGTTCTGCAACATATGCAGTGCCAAACACCGAGGGCCCGGGAGTGCCATCCTGGAGATGAAGAAATAGCAGTCCCCTAGTTCTTCATGTCAGCCTGTGACACAAAATCTGTTAGGACCATGCAGAGCCACTGTATTTTTCTGTTAGACATCACTTCTGTACATAATTTTGATTGTGACTAAAAATTGGTTTCTGTAATTTATCCAGTTCATGAAGCATTTCTGGGAAAGAGAAAATGTAAAAATCTTTCCCTAGTAAGTTTGTGTTACGCAGTTCATATGTCATAGTTCCTTTTCTCAGCTTGTTACTTTACTCTGAATAGAAAAAAAAAATAATAAAATGGCAAGAAAAGAAAGCAGTTTGGAGATTTGTGTTTGCTATCAGTTAATGGGCTTTACACTTTGGAGCCGCATCACGCTCGTGGTTAGGTATTGTAAAATAAATGTATTGCCATGAGTTCAGCTCACCAAACTCCTTAGTCCTGATTTAGTCTACTGGTGACCTGTTTACACTGAGACCCATAAGTGTCTGACTGCTTTCAGTGGAACTGCTTCAGGACTTGAAGCTGTCTGTGTGCTGACTCATACCTCCACTTAACAAACTTGTCAACTGTTAATGCCACGCACTGGCAATTTACCTTGGTTGTACATTCATAGTTTGTTATAAACTGGTGAATTTCTCAATTTATCTTCACAATGCAATAGTTAAAAGTGGGCTTTTCTCATGTTCAACTCATCCAGAAACTTTATTTTTATATGTCAACAGTAGGTCTTTACACTCACTCTGTAAGTGTGATTGAAGTGTATGATTTCATTAAGTACAGAGGGAAAAAAATGTATATGACCTTTCAAAGATAAGACCTCTAGGAGTTTCTTTTGGCCTTAGCAATTTAACATTTAAGTTAAATAAGTCAATTGGATATTAACAAAACCATATTTTTAATTTCAACCATGTTCTGTTTTGTTGATCATTCAGAATGTCTTCACAGTAGTGGAATTTGTTTATAATATTTGCTGATTAAATTCAATATAAGCGTCTTTTGCTTAAGAAAGGTAATTTTCCAGAATTCCCAAGATATTTTTGTGCTTTTTAGTAACTTGAGTTTGCAAGTAAAAATGCATTGTTTTACCATCAAATTGTAAGGTTTAAACAAGTAGTTAACATAGTAAGTTCTGAAACAATGGTATAGTGATACTGCAGTCTGTCTGTAAAACTGGAAAATACTAGATATCTAAGTCCTTACTCCCATGTAGGTACACCTTAAAATAACGTCTGGTTTGGAAACTTGGATTTCTGATTTATGTAAATTCATGATAATCCTAAAAATCCTCTGGGCAGTTGGCTGAGCTGGTCTAGCAATCTAAAGAGTGATTTTTGCTGTCCAGTGTGCAGATCAGTAGAATAAAATTTTATGTGTTTAGAAATTCTAGGATTTACTGTGCATGCTTACATAGACAAAATAATCGTTAAAAGGATAGATCTCTCAGAAACATAGTAGTGTCATATACTGTTGTGATAATACAGACAGCTGAGGAAAAAATAAGGTGCCAGTTATTTGTGGACATGGAGTAGGTGGAATAACAGAAGGATGTAGTGCAGAGCACAGTGTGTGCACATCAAGCTTCACCCTTAAGAATTAGTGCTTGGCTTTGTAGCAGTTCATTTTCAGCAGCTAGTACACGTTCTCAGGTATATTTTTCAGTTATCCATTCTTTACTACACTAATCAGGAAAGCTGCGTTGATTCCTAGTGAGCAAAACGTTCCACTGAGCTCAAGGGTTGTTGCACCATGATATTTGAGTTGTTGCATGCCGTGACTGTAGACAAATTTAAAAACTTTTTGAAAAACTTGTTCTTCAGTAGCTATAAGCAGCTTTTCTATATTATACACCAAGAATGCCATAAGCTGTCAGCTTATAGAAGGAAAAAGACAAATTACTCCTATACATTTATAACACAAAGTGTTCTGTAGCTTAGAGTTATATGATCATTTCAAGCAGGTGTATTTTTTACTTTAGCTTGGCCTTCAATTCCCTAAAGCATTTGAGTGTTCTGTGACTCAGTTTGCTGGTCTTCCATCACCAGCAATCATATTGCATTATACCCTGGCATATTCTTTACATTATGCAAGTAATTTTAAATCCCTGTATGAAAGTCTAATCAAAATCTTCTCTAAATCCAAAACTTCTTTCCTTTGGGCTTCAGGGACTACCCCTTTTCATGTTCCTGAATTCTAAATCTGCTCATTAAGATTCATCACAAAGTGTATAGACATGACTTTGATTCACTTTTCTTCCTAAGAAGCCTTCACATCACAGAAAATGTCTGAGGTTAGGCTCTAAAATATTTAGCTGCCCAAGAGCTTTTCTTCTAGAGAAGAGTTCTGCCTAAGAAGTAGCCTTAAAGTTGCAGAGCCCTTCAGAGAAGTACCGAGTGGCGCTTACCCAGTTTCGCCAGTGTTTATTTAAAATGTCAATCCATTTATCAAAGGGCTTGTGCTTCTAAGGTAAACTGAATATATTTTTACTCTGCTGTATCCAGTTCTGTGGGAGTTCTTGACCAATAAAGCAACTGAAAGGATTTGTGATGGGTGAAGTAAGCACACGTCGGTCTGTTGTATCAAAAGAGGCAAAACTGTTTGGACTAAAATGAGTCTTTGGATGATTTTTCTCATCTGTCTTTGTTTTATTATTTTGAGCCCACAACGCTGTATGATAGGCTTGGTGACAGTGTTGGGCTGCACTGAAGATTTTGTGGGCCCAAGAGAGTTCTTGAGGTGCGTGGTGAGCACGAGGCTATTCTGTCCTCAGTTAAAGTGACAGCATCAGGATATAGGTTGACTTCTGCAAAAGGTGGGACTGGGAGGGACCTGCCAGGAATAAAGCTCTAGCCAGCAGGTTGTGTGGCAAACAGGAGGTCTCTGTTGCACTTGTAATAAATTAATTATTTATTGAGTGATTTTTTTTTTTGTGGCTGACAAACCATGTCTCTGAAAAGGACCAGGACAGGCAGATCTTTTGGGTCTCCTTGAAGTTAAGAAATGCATGATTGGCTTTTGCTGTCTCCTGCTACAGCTGAATCTCATGTGTTTACTGGCTGGTAGCTGTGTCTCTGTGGGCTTGAGGCAGCTGCTCTACCAGATCAGCGATTTACTGAATCAGCTGTGTGTGGTGCTTGGGCAAGAGTCTGCTGCCCACCAGTACGTGATTCAGCAAAATGTAATTTGGTTAATACTTCGAGGAGCTGTTCCATATACAAAGATACATCATCTATCTACAGCTGCACTTAACCTGCAGAAAATCTCGAACACTTTGGGTATTGTGTATTGGAACACAAGTGAGTTCAGTGTCTGGCACCAATTTTGTGTTACAGAGCAAGAGCAAAAACAAAATGAGTCGCTTTCCCAGTTTTGGATCCACATCATATTCCTATTTGGAATAAGTGTTTTCATGGGCAGTTAGTGCCAAGGACTTGACAGCAGATTTGTCAGGCACTACTGTAAAGCAGCTAACAAATACCCAGTGTCCGCTCTGTTCTGTAATGTGTTTCTAGTAGGAGACTGCTGCAGCATCTTACTCTAAATTTTGGCTGGTAGTTGGGTAGAGGCTGTCAATATTTTGTATAGACTGCATAGGTTGGCTTAGCAAGTTTTCATCTTAGGAAATTCAGTCACTTTCTGTCTTAGGCTTAGTGTTTATTCAGCTAGAGTCTTTTAAGCAGGCACTGTTTTATTCTTTGCTGTTGAGTACACTAGCACTGAGGTTTTCTGCTCGATGAGTAGTTCCTGTCTGCAATTCAAGGGAACTGGAATTACAAATGATCTCTTAAATGAAAACCTCACGTTGGATTTCCTGCTTCTGAAGTGTTGGGACTTAGCATTCAAGTATTGTATGTCTCCAGTCACCTTGGAAAATACAGTGTCATCTCTGCAGGTTGGCTGGACCAGTCCCTGCCTGTGTTATTTGATAGCAGTTTGAAAAAATACTTGCAGGAAAATTCCTACCTAATGCTGAACAAGGACATTTACCTTAATGAAGAAAATTTCTCTGAGATGCCAGTTTTCTCTCTCCTGTTGTCCACTTCTGACTTCATATTCAGGCAGCATAACTTTTGCCCCTGTTTATAAATGCTAGACATAACATCAGAGTCTCTTCTTCTCCAGAAGAGCTTCCCCCTCGAATGGATCTTTGCCAAATAATAGCTATAAATCAACTGCTATACTCTCAAACCAATTTAAACAAGACTTGTGAGAAATGAAGTACCACATTTAGAGAATGACTCTTTATTATATACTTGTGGGACTGTCTTCTTATTCTACTGCGCCATGAAAGATTAATTTTTCCTTGGCATTAGAAATATCCCTAGATGATGTTTTTTTCTGTTCTTCAAGACAATGTGTGCATTCTTTTACTGTAATCAAATATTAAATTATGCAGAAAACAGGACATCTAAAGTATCTGAGGCATCAAACGTGGAAGAGAATAGTGTTTGAGTTCTAAGAGAAGTCAATGAGTCATAGTGGGAATGACCTAAATTTAGTCTTAAAAGGCTTCCATTAATGGGGATCTTATTAAGCTTTTGCAGTAGAGCAGGTCTTAGAGGTTCTGCTGTGTTCAGGCTTTGACATTCTCCCAGGAGTCTGTAATCTGACTGGACAAGGCTGTCAGTGGCATCTGCTCCTGGGTTGTGCTTGGGATCAGTCGTGGGGCAGGAATCAGAAATGTGCCGAGTGGAAGCTGGTACCCCTCCAGCCTGGAAGAGCTGCCAGAGGTGGAGCTCTAGTAGCAGAATTAAGGGCTAGAAAGAGGCAAGAATTGCAGAGGGCAGTTGAGTTATTGGCTGTGTTTTTCTCTCCTTACTTTTAGTCTGATCCCAGTAGGATTTAAGTCAATTAGGTTGACAAGGTAATGGTATCTTGGTGTCCAGTGGCTGTGAAATCACATTTAGCAAGATGTCAGCTGGATGACATGTTCCAAATAGTGTTCACATGGGATGCAGATTTATCTGTCTCTGGTGACAGTGAGGGATGGAAGCCACAGTAAATCAGTTGATAAGCTGTGGATTTTTTAAAAATCAGCTTAATGAAGTGTTCTTAAAAATGAGCAGTTGTCTCACAATGTATCGTGTCTTGCTCACAATAAAGTAGTAGCACAGGAAGGTGCAGATGACAGTAGTGTTTTTGATCTGTAGGACCCATTCAGTAGCAGCTATTTTTGTAGGTGCCGGCAGAAAAATCACTGAAGCACTTTTCGGTGTATCCAACCCTTTTAAGTCTTCATCTGTAATTTCTGCAGAGTAATGAAGATCTTTAGCTAAGCAAAGCCAGAGTTGGGAAGCGTTCTCCCTGTAATCTGTAAAGCTGAACCAAGAATATATTTCTGGCATAACTTAGTTCTATGCTATGCAGAATTTCATTCTCTCTGCAGTGTCAAAAAACTTGCCAGTGACATGCTAAGGGGACTGTGTTCTGTTTACATTATTCAATATTCATTCTCTCTCTCTCCTCCCCTTCTCTGCTCACCCCCTCCAAACTGCATTGGATTGAGTGCCTTTTTTTGGATTGTGTAGTGCTTTTTAGTCATTTTCTGCAAACACAACTGTGCTTTGTATATGTTAAAGTGGGAAAAATCAAAAGTGCATGCTTTGTATGGTCTGTGCAACGTAGCTACGTCTTTGTTCATCCTCAGTTCCTGGGGGAGTTCATTACCTGGTATCAAGCTAAGGAAAACATTTTCCTTCTGAGGCAAACTTTCCAGAACAAAATTTTCAGTGGTGCCAAGAGAATCACTGAGGCAGGAAGGGACCTCTCAAGATCATCTAGTCCAATCCCCCTGCTGCAGCACTGATTGCTCCATCACCTTCCCAAGGATTGATTTGAGTCTGACAAGCCTGTGGTTTCCCCAGTCCTACTTCTTGCCCTTCTTAAAAGTTGATAATATGCCAGAGGATTGGTTAAAATTATGACTAGATCCTTGAAGAGTGAGATTTACCTATTTCCAGTCTTCAGAAACCTCTTCTGATTGCCATGGCCTTTTAAAGATAAACAAGGACATTTTCTTGATGCTGAAGGCTTTGTGCATGGCTATTTTGTAATGTTGCAGTCTAGTCCAGAGAAGAAGGCAATATAAACTGCTGTGGGGTTAGATCATGGTCCCCAGCAAAGGAGCAGATATTCCGAAGTGTCTGGCTTGGCAGAAGTGCTACTCAGTCCTTACAACAGTTATTCACAGAAACAGCATTGACTTCCTGAGCAGTGGTAAAAATGCAGCTGTATTCAAGCCTGTTTCTGGCACACAGTTTTTCCTTTGCTGCCTCTTTCTTTCACAAACAGGTGCTTCTCTTCTCGTTTGTCCACGTAGCCAACAACTGCCCTCGCTGCCCGAAAACTGCAGTGGAAATTCTCTGTTCCCCCATTGTCTGTACTGAGAGCTGTGTCAACGTGCTTTAAAGCTGTTAATCTTGCAGCAGCAAAACGAGCAGGTGTCATGCCTTTTCATTACTGATAGTGAAGGAAGAAGCTGGACACTTATTTGCCCCCGGGTACCAAGGAAGAATAAATGAAAATACATTGCATGCGGTAGGAAGAGGGAAAAATGGGGGAAGGGTGGGAGAAATTTTATTTCTTAAGAATGATCAGTATAGACAATTTCATTTACCTGAAAGAGAGGTTTGGGGGTTTTTTGTAAATTATGCATGAAGCAGGGTTGTGATGGTTATGCTAGATGGCAGAGATCGGAGGTGATAGGCTCAAGTCAAGCATCAGCACATACAAAATCATCTGCAGCTATTTTACAGCTGAGTGAAAGTTCTGCTTTTATAGAGTGTGTTGTATTTCCTGCCATTCCCTTGGGTTTCCTTTTCATGGTAGGACTTGCCATTAAGAGCCTGAAGAGCAGGTAGCCTGGATATGCAGCTCCTCCATGCTCAGCAGCCACATCTATCTACAGAAACAGACAGCTCAGCAGGCACCGGCTCCAAGGTTGCAAACCGATGTCAGGAGTCTGTGCTGGAGCTTTGGAAACATGAGACAGATTTTGTTCCTGCTGAAACTGATGACAGATTTGCCTCAACTTAGATGAGGAACAGCATTTTACCCTCCTTAGTAGGTTGCATTGTGAATAAATACTGTCAAATCAAATAGATGAGGAGTTTTTCCTTTTGAGATGGATGAGATAGTCTGTAACTGTTGCAATGATGCAAGTAGTACGAAATTACTTTAATAGTGGGACTTGGTGGTCCTCCATAGAATTCACAGCTGAAGAGGTTTATGACTTCCATTTATCATTCTAGGAAACAGTGAAAAGCATTTTAATTAGTAATGTTTACTTCCAAACCAGTATTAAAAGAGACTTGTAAGGGCATTTAAAGACATTGTACTTTATGCTGCTCCTGTGAAATATGAGTGTGTTGATAGTTGTTTTTAATGTTCCCGTGTTCTGCATTGCAGTGTCATACTAGAAAGGCTCATGCTACTGGATCTGAAGAATGAAAATCACATTGCACAGTGAGATCAGGTAAAGAAATTAAATTATCAGGATTTCCTAAAGATTTTTTTTTTTCTAGATACTGAATCCTTCTTCTCTCCCCATGTGCCTCACCCCAACCTGTTGTTTTGTGATTGCATCCAGCTTTTATGCTGAATTGGATCAAACCATGTTACTGTTCATTCAGTTTCTATCTTACAGTTCATGAAGTGGCAGGCGATGAGATGTTTGTACATTTTGTTGGGGATGAATCCCAGCAAATGAAATCTAAACCTGGTTACTTATTTCTGGTGTGATGTCATGTTTGTCATTTGATTCTGGTCTACGGCAAGATTCTGTATATTTGGGAGGGAAGGAAAACCCAAACCTCAAATTAAAAAACCATTCCTATTTCCTTTTCTGTCCATTGTGATGATGGCTGTATTATCTCAAGAGTATTCATAGTAACTGTTGCCAGGACATGATCATGTGTGAGAAATAACCTAAGAGGAATTTGAAGTATAAAACACTTAGGTCTAACACTTCTGAGTATTCCCAGTAGCTGAAGCATGAAAATTAGAAAGGAAGAGTCCCTAAAGATACTTGAGAAAACAGCATGGTGAAAAGGGATTCTGTGATTATAAGGCGGTGGGTTCCACCTCAGCTGGTGTGGAATTAAGTTTCTGGCAGTGAAATAAGTTAGAGATGTTTTCAACCAAAAACTAACAAGGAATTTTGTTAAGTCTTTACCCAAAAGACTCCAAGGGTGAAGCTGAAAAAACTCTGTAAAGCAAAAAGGCAGATATTGATATATTCAAGTATTTAAAAACAACAACAACAACCACACCAAAACAAAATAAAATTTTAAAAAAAAATTAAACCTGCAGTTGCAGTAACAGAATATTTAGAGAAAGATGTAATGTGTTCAGAGAAGTGCTGTTTTAAGGGATTTCTGGAGGTCATCTAGTCCAGGCTTGAGGCTTTGCTGAGAAGAAGGTATCATTAAGACACCACGGTACCAACATTAAAATTATGTAGAAATATCAGAGAAAACCAATCAGAGAAATATCAGAGAAAAGCAAAAGGCAGACACTTTTAGGGAAGTGTCTGTACATTTAGGGAAAATTAGAATCAAAGGAGATAAATAAATGAATACTATCAAAAGGTAATAGGGAATCAGTAATGACCTGAAATATTATGCCTGCATATAAAGTGTGATAATAGTAGGGGTATTTTGTGAGCCACTTGACCAGTATGGTAGCAGAGAGTGCAAGAAGTTGGGGACAGAAAGGGCAGACTTCAGCCATTCCTATGTAAATCACAATGAAGCATCATGAGAAAACCCCATTTTCAATGCTACAAAAACCACCCCTCAAAGCACCTCATCAGGGAGCACAAAAGGAGAAATAGTCCCTGATTTCTGCCCTAGGAACTGCACAGAACCTGAATACCACAAGGCATTATTAAGGAGTCCTTAATGTGATCAAATTCAATGTCCTTGTAGGGTGTAGAAGCAAAGAAAGTAATCTGACAAAGTAAGCTTAACTGTTCAAAAAAAAAACAACAATGAAAAATAACTATATAAAAATGAAAGAGCAAATTAAAAACAGTAAGGTGTTTACAAGTCATATGAAAAATGCTAAATTAACACAGGTGGATTTTTTAAAAAGCATCACTCCTTTACAAAGCAAGCCTTGATAGACAGCAAAGTAAATAGACTGTTCAGACATAAACAGATCTCCAAACAATGCACATTGTGGCTAAAGAAGGAAAACAGAAAAGAACATTACATTCTGGCAAGTTAATGTCAAGCCACAATAAAGTAGGCCAAGAGATTCAAAGAGAAGCAATATCCTAAAACTTACAATAAAAATCCCATCAGCTGTCTCTGTAGAAGACCACCTGTAGAAAATGGAAGAAAAAAGGGTTTCAACAAAGAGAGATCCCAGTAGGAAAAATAAACCAGTTCTTTAAGTTAAGTATTGAATAACTATTTATTATGACAATGTTAAGGGAAAGCCTGGAGTGGAGCCTTTTTTAACACAGAAACTCCTGAAATTAAACTATTTTTAGAGAATGTAGGGAAAAAAATCAATAGAATCAAACTATACGCATCAGTAGTTATTGACCTAAAACTGGTGGATCTCAAAACATGATATTGCTATATTATTAACTCTGATGTGTAAATTGTCTTTAAAGAAAGCCCTAATACTAGAAGAATGGAAAGTAGTAAATATGACAATAATATTTCTGAAAGGCTCCATTATTAATCCATAAAAATACAGAGCAGTATTCAGAAGTACTCACTTCTTTACTGGATAAATCAGTAGAAGTTCTATTTTGATAGAAGGACACATAGATATATCTATTTTGTATCTTCCATTGGGCAAAAGTGAACATGGATTATGGAGGAGGAAGTTATGCCTCCCATTCATGTGAGTCTCTAGAAGCACTTGATGAATCTGTCAATAGCTGATTCAGATGGTGTAGTGGTTTGACACTTGCAAAAAACCTAGAAGCTCATGCTAAAATCCTTCAACAGGATTAAAAAAAAAACAGCCTTGAAATAAGAAGCAAAGGGTTCTAATAGAAAAGAAGCAAAGGGTTCTAATAGGTTTAAATCTGTTTAAAATGAGACTTGATGTATGATTAGCTTTAACAAGGAAGGAGTAATTGCTGGTAAAGTTCCCTGAGAGTAAGTGTTGAGGCTCCAGGTGTTCAGCATAATCAGTGATCATCTGGAAAAGGGCTGGTTAGCAAAAAGAAAAATATTTACTAACAATTTTAAAGTAGATACAGTCAAAACTGAAAGCCCACTGAGAGCTTTTTTATTTTTTTCTCAGTTACCTGAAGGCAGGAGTTGATGCACAGTTAGTAAGTCTGATGATGGTACTAAACTGGAAGGATGAGAAGCCTTGCAGAGGGATCTGGATAGATTGGAACATTGGGCGATGGCCAGTGACGTGAAAATGAACAGGATCAAATGCCAGACTCTGCACCTGGGATGGAGTAATTCCAGACACGAGTCTAAACTGGGAGAGGAGTGGC